>NC_064285.1:37873296-37967842 GCF_019186545.1 Solanum stenotomum | reverse complement strand
AAATTACTTTTCAAGTCAGGAACATACAACACATTAGTAATTGTTTCCACAAAACCATTCTTGGTTTTAATCTTGATGTCACCTTTCCCCATCACTTCCACAGTTGAACAATCACCAAACGCTACAGTAGAGTGGAAATTTTCGTCTAGAGATGAAAAAGAAAATTTACTTCCACACATGTGATTACTGCATCCAGTATCTACATACCAAATATTAGACTCATATTTTGTTCCACCATGGACAGCCATTAACAATGTTTCTACTTTCTTATTTTCGACAAAATTGGCACTTTCACATTTTTCTTTGTCATTAGGAAGTCTAGTGTAACAATCTGATGCATAGTGACCAAATTTGTGACATCTATAACACTCTACCTTTGATTTGTCATGATCTCGACCTCTGTCTTGAGACTGATCAGTGCTGGTTTTGTAATTTCTACTGAAATCTCTTCCTCCACGATCTCTGACATCAAAATATAATTATGTTGTCTGCTCAATTGAAGAATCAAAGGATATAGATGAACTATCTCTTGATGAACTGCAAAGTTCTTTATTGGTTCATGAACATAAGATGAACAAAAGTTCTGGAGTGCAGGAGCAAGCGTTGAAGGCTTCTACTAATACTTATTCCAGCAACTATAGAGGTAGAGGTAGAGGCCGAGGAAGAGGAGATCGTAGAGGAAGAGGAAGAGGAGCAAATGTGAATTTTAGCTAAAATCTGTAGCTTTCCTTGGTCATATTGTTTCGAGTAAGGGTATTGAGGTAGATCCAAAGAAGACGAATGCGGTCAAGAGTTGGCCTAGACTTCTAACTCCTTCGGATATTAGAAGTTTTTTTGGTTTAGCCGGTTACTATAGAAGGTTTGTTGAGGGTTTCTCTTCGATTGCCTCTCCTTTAACAACTTTGACTCAAAAGAAAGTTAAGTTCATATGGTCCGAACAATGTGAGAAGAGTTGAAGAATAGACTTACTTTCACGCTAGTGTTGACCTTACCGGAAGGACGGATGGTTTTGTGGTTTACTATGATGCCTCGAGAATTGGGTTAGAGTGTGTGCTTATGCAAAATGGGAATGTTATTGCCTATGCCTCAAGGAAACTTAAAATTCATGAGAATAACTATCTGACCCATGATCTTGAACTAGCAGCAGTTGTTTTTGCCTTGAAGATTTGGAGTCATTATTTGTATGGTGTGCATGTGGATGTGTTTACCGACCACAAGAGTTTGCAATGACTTTAATCAAAATGATCTAAATCTTCGCCAAAGAAGGTGGCTTGAGCTATTGAAATATTACGACATGAGTGTTCTTTATCACCCCAGAGAAGAAAATGTGGTGGCAGATGCTCTTAATCAGTTATCTATGGTAGTGTTGCTCATATTGAAGAAGAAAAGAAAGAGTTGGTTTGAGATGTTCATAGATTGGCCCGATTAGGCGTTCAACTAGTGGACTCCACCAAGGGTGGTGTTATGGTTCAAATGGTTCTGAATCATCTTTTGTGGCGGATCTGAAGGCCAAGCAAGGTCTCGATCCAATTTTGGTAGAAATGGAACAGGTGGTACTTAAGAAATCCATTGAGGCTTTCTCCTACGGGGGAGATGGTGTGCTTAGATATCAAGGTCGTTTATGTGTTCAGAATGTTGATGACTCGAGGGAACAGATTTTGACAGAAGCTCATAGTTCGTGGTATTCCATTCACCTGGGAGCCACCAAAATGTACCTTGATTTGCGGGAGGTCTATTGGTGGAATGGGATAAAGAAGGATATTGCGGAGTTCGTGACTAAGTGTCCTAATTGTCAACAAGTGAAAGTTGGGCATCGAAAATCGGGAGGTTTATCTCAAGACATTAGCATTTCTACTTGGAAGTGAGAAGACTTGAATATGGACTTGTAGTTGGTTTGCCTCGCAGTCGGCGGTAACATGATTCAATTTGAGTGATAGTATATTGGATGATGATATCGGCTCATTTCCTTCCCGTTAAGGTTTCCTATACGGTGGAGGACTATGCCAAGTTGTACATGAGAGAAATGGTAAGGTTACATGGAGTGCCTTTGTCCATAATTTCCGATCGTGGTACTCAATTCACTTCTCAGTTTTGGAAGTCATTCGAAAAGGGTCTTGGCACTAAAATGAAGCTTAGAACGACTTTTCATCCACAAACCTATGGGCAAGCGGGGAGTACTATCCAAACTTTGGAGGATATGTCAAGGGCTTGTGTAATCAATTTTAAAGGAATTAGGATGACCATTTACCATTGATTGAGTTTGCCTATAACAATAGCTATCACTCAAGTATTGGTATGGCTCCATTTGAGGCATTGTATGGTAGGAGGTGTTGATCTCCTATAGGATGGTTTGAGGTGGGTGAAGTTGCCCTAATAGGTCATGAGTTGGTACATGAGACCATAAAGAAAGTTCGACTTATAAGAGAGAGGTTGAAAACGGCTCAAAGTCGGCAAAAGTCATATGCCGATATGAAAACAAGGGATCTTGAGTTTGATGTTCATGATTGGGTTTATTTGAAAATCTCACCCATGAAGGGTGTAATGAGCTTTGGCAAGAAGGGGAAGCTTAATCCCCGATATGTAGGCCCCATATCAGATTTTGAGGCATGTTGGTAAGGTTGCTTATGAGTTAGATTTGCCAAATTAGTTGGCATCGGTGCATCCAGTTTTCCATGTCTCTATGCTTAAGAATTGTGTTGGAGATCCGACATCCATAGTTTTCTTAGTAGGTTTGGGAGTGAACTTTTGCTTGCATTGTATTATTTGGTCTGTGTACCGGAACTGATTTCACGGCCCGTGGTCCAGAAACCGTAGGTCAGGTCAAAACTCTCTGACCACCAACGACGAGTGTGCAAGACGGGTCGTTGGTCAGTCCACGGTCCGTCGGTGGTGAGTCGTGGGTCAGGGTTCAGCAGTTAAGTCCAGGGGAAGTTGGGTCTTTTCCTAATTAATTAATTCCTATACTACGTCGTCTTACGCTTCACTAAGACCCCAATATAAGTATTTTCAACCCCCAAATTGGCCTATTCACTTCATTCTTCTAAATTCACAAAAGAAGAACTCTCCAAAATATTTCTCTCTCAAGAAACTTGAAGAAGAAGAAGGATTCAACCTAGGGTTTTAAGTCAAGGTCTCAATTCCTCCATTAAAGGCTAGCATTTGGACTCAAAGTATGATAGTTTTCATCCATGGATTCCTTCCATTCATAGAGTTCCCAAATTCCTCTATTTCTAAAGGTAGAATTCCCCAATTGAGTTAGGGTTTTCTTCAATTATCATGGGTTCTTTTCATTATTGATTTAAATGATTGAATTATGATCTATTATGCATGAATTGATGAAATACTATGATTTTATGATGATTTCCCCATGAACCCATGCAATCTCCTTGTTTTCAAGACATGAATCATATGATGTGGGATTTTGATCTTAAAGGAAGAGTTTTATGAAATTAAGCATGTATTGCAAGCTTTACATGAATTTATGATGAAATCCATATATAAGTCATGTTTTCTAAGTATTGATGATTGAAAGTGGGTTTTGAACCTCAAGAGGTAAATTATGGACTTATGCATTTTCTTATGAAATATATGCATATGTTTTAAGGGTGCTTTGAGAGTAAAGTGTCAATGATGATGTTGTTGAAAGGACATTCTCATAAACACATAACTAGAATGATGTAAAAGGTTTTCTCACATAGAAAGGATTCTTAGGTTGAAAGGCATTCTCACCTAATTGAAACAAAGAGTAAGAGATATCCTAATGAACTAGCTTGGATTGGTTGTTCAAGGACACTTTTACAAGAATAATGAGATCAAGTAAGAAATGACTATTCCGTGGGATTTATGCTTACCACTGATAAGATATTGATAATGAGATGGAAACTCTCCCGTAGTAGAGGCTGGGTTTCTAGAAGCGATCTAATGAGATAGAAGCTCTCCCGTTAGTAGAGGTCGGGTTTCTAATAGCAATCTTCTTATCCCTTAACTATGTTCCCTCATAGGTTGATTAGCTAGTGGATCCACTTAAGCTAGAAGTTCATGGTTCTACCTTGGCAAGTAGGACAACCCTTTTCGATGTGGGAAACACCGGGGGATCATGTTATAGCTCACATGGTCTCTATGTCGGTTAAGGCTAATTCCCTACATTAACAATTAACTAAGGTAACTTTAAGAAGTATCGCATATGAGTTCAAAGGTTTTTAAGATGATGTTATCTTGCATTGACCATAGTTTTATGACTTAGGTTTTCTAACCCTTTTATAACATGTTTTAGCTTGGTCAATTGCATGTCATGAAACAAAATGTTCTTTTTAGCAAGTTTAAAATGTTTTATGCATAGCTATCATACTTGGTACATTATTTTGTACTAATGCATACTCTTGCCTACATTTTTTCCAAATGTAGGGTCCGACGATCAGATTTCTCAGATTCGTGGCTAGTGATCAATTTTGAGATTCCCGAGCTTTGGTGAGTCCTCATGCTTCAAGGACGGATTCTATTGTTTTCCGTTTGTTTCATGTATTTCTCTTTTGGACATGATATATGGGATAGGCCCAATTTCATTCGAATGTATTAGATAGCTATGATGAGACACGTTTATTAGACTTCCGCTTTGCCTTTATAAAATGTTTTGGACTTGGACTATTATTTTACTCTTATTGTTCTATTTCTTATGTGATCAAAACTAAGTGGCTTGTATGGAGTCCGTTGGGGTTCTATAAGGCATGTTACATCTAGGGCTACCCCTGGATCGTGACAATCAATCTATCAATCTATCCATCCATCCATCCATCCATCTATCAATCTATCCATCCATCCATCCATTTTAAAAACATGAACACCATTATCTATCTATCTATCTATTTTAAAAACATGAACACCATAACTTGAATGTTAAATTATTATGGTATCTTCAACTTAAAATATTCAATTTAGTATATCTTTTATATTTTATATCATATTACATTTATTTAAATATTTATATTATAAAATTTATTAAATGCATACAACTTTTCTGATAAGACACACATGTTCGTACTACCATTGTTGGCTATAAATAGAGGGGCTCCCTCACATTTTTAAACTACTAATTTTAATACCTCATGTAGTACATATTTTATATTTATTTATATTATAATATAAAATATATTAAAAGAAGACACTTATTCAAATTCAAGGATTGTGACTTTTTCAAAGGGTTGTAACTTTTCCAAAGAGTTGTGATTTTTTCGATGGGTTGTTACTTTTCCAAAGAGTTGTGACTTTCTCGAAGGATTGTGACTTTTCCAAAGAGTTGTGTCTTTTCTTATAAGACACAATAAACACTTGTTGATACTACCCTTTGTTGGCTATAAGTAGAAGGGTTCTTTCACACTTTTAAACCATAATTTTTCTAATTTTTCTTTTCTTCATCTTCTTAACACCCAATTTAGTACATATTCTATATTTCATGCTATATTTTTTCTAAGAAGCTTTATGGACTAAAAGATAAAATCTTATAGATTATTGAATAAAACATTAACGTATGTTGTCGGACAAAGTGATGACAGAAGGGAAAAATTCGCAAAAAGAAGTAGGTACAAATCAAAAAATTATCATGGTTAAGATCAATTTTTTAAGAACTAAGCAGTTGAAATAGTTTTTCTTGACATGTTGAATGGAGGACAAAACTATAAGGAAATTATAGTTTTGTTTCATTATTTTTTTCCAGTTAAGATCCAAAGTAGACTTCCAAGGAATTGGCGAAATTCCACAGAATTAGAGATGCAATTTGTCACGAAAAAGAAGATACAACAAGGTATGATTTGCCTAGTTTTTATATGTAGTTCTTGAAGAGACGCAACCAAAGGGATACAACAGTCTGAAGAAGCAGGTTTAAAGGTAAAAATAAAATAGGGGTAAAAAATCTAAATGTACAAAGGAAAACATAAAAGTAAATTCATGAATTCTAAAGGTGTCACGTAGGCTGGTTGAGGATTCTCTTTTATACATATATACAAATTCTAAAGGTGTCACGTAGGCTGGTTGAGGATTCTCTTTTATACATATATACGATTAAATAAGATTTACTAGTACAAATATAAAACATAAAATGAAAAAAATAAGAAAAATTATTTGAGGGGTATTTTTATTTTTAAATAGATTAATCCCATAGTAATAAATCGTATGTGTTACTAATACCACCAAATGAAAGGTATTAGTAATACATGATATTATACCATGTAAGATAGGGTGCAAATTATTTATACATAAACCTAAAATTTCTACTAAATATAGTACTAAATAATATCTTACATGATACATGGACTATTTTTCTTAATAATCCCTAGCTAGACCTCAATGCATTATTTTTTGTAACGTAGTCTACCAACTGACTCCTTTAAAATTAACTAGGGGAAATGGCCCGTGTCAGCACATGGGCCCAATATTATAAAAAATAAAATTACTAACTAATATATATTTATCAAAATAATAATTATCAAAAAAAAAATATATGTATAATTTATTTTTGATAACAAATTCATGAATTGTATATTGTCTATTAAGTAGTTAAATTATAAACTCTTAATTATTACTCTCTTCGTTCATATTTATATGTCATTTTTACTAAAAATAGATGGTCCTTAATATTTGTCATTTCACAAAATCAATGCATAAATGACATTATTCTTTCTATTTTATCCTTGAGAATTATTAGCCTTGAAAGCATGAATTTGACAAAGAAAAACTAAATGATTAATACATATTCAATGGTCAATTTAATTAATCAAAATAAATTAATTTATGTTCATTTATTGAAAATTTGACTTCAAAAGATCACTAAATAAGGGTACAAAGGTAAACTTACCAAATTTCTTAAGGAACGCGAAATCTAAAATGGTGACAAATAAATAGGAACGGAGGAAATATTTTAGGATTATAATAAGCATTGATGTATTTCAACCTTATAGTTAATTTTATCTGGGAGTAAGGGTCAAACCCCTCATTGAAGAAATCTGAATTATTATTTTTGTATGACATCATTTTCATTTATTTTTTTAAAACATTATTATGTTTAAAAATAGTTTTAACTTTAAATATTTTAATCTATCTATATATAATAGGAGAAGAAAAAGTGTCACATGTCAGCACCACAAAAATAGTTTTTAAATTAATTAAAATTAATGATGTGTAATTAGTTTTAATAATAATCTATTATTTTTTTTAAAAAAATTATTTTAAATCAATTCTTACATTTAAATTAGATAAAATTTAAAAACAATTTTAAAATTTAACGTTATGTAACTTTAATTTTTAATACTTAAATCTGTTTATAAAATTAACCAAATAGCTAAAAAAAAAAAAAGTAACCGACCAAATTATCAGTTTTGTGGATAGTTATATCAATTTCTTTATATCAAATATTTAAAGTAACTATTTACCGTTACTCCTTCTTTATAATAATAAAAGGACAATGTAAATTGTTAAATAATATTTAATAATAATAATAATTTATCTATATCTATATATCTATATTTATATTTTTTTTTTAATCTATATCTAAAATCAACCAAAAAGAAGAAGGTTTTTAGCCCGAAATTGAGTTTGATAAGTAGGGCGCCTCATACCCGGTTAGAACTATCAGACAAGGAGTAAGGAGCAGAATAATTAAAATCATCTTTAACCTTTCTATCACTAGGAATACTAGTTGAAGAGCTAGTTTTACTAGCAGCCAATTGAATGATCTTTTCACGAAGAGTATTATCGGTAACTTCTTTTAGAAGTTCTCAGTGATAGTGAACATATTCATGTCTTCGAACTGAGATTGTAGCTTGTAGAATTCATCATGTTCGCAATGACAACTATCACCATGACATTTGCAAGCATCATTCGAATCTTGTTGAATCTTACTAGATGACTCAGGTTGCTCATCTTCTGTTGCATAACTTGCTTCAGAATCATCATAATCTGATTCGGAATCAGAAGTATATAGAAAACTAAAAATCTTCTCTTGAATATCATCATCAAGTTCTAGAGTCTTAAGCTTTTCTAGCTTACAATTTGGAGCTATATGCCCAAATTTTCCACATTTATAACACTTAATCTTATCAAGATTTTGCCTGAACCTATTCCTGGTAAATCTATGAGATTTACGATGAGCCCTACGCTCATCTCTTTCTTCTCTAGTCCTTCTTCTAGATCTTCTTTTCTTATGATGAGACCTATGATATTCTGATTTAGAAGTTTCTCGGTGATTTATCTATATCTATATATCTATATTTATATTTTTTTTAATCTATATCTAAAATCAACCAAAAAGAAGAAAAAGTAACGAAATAAATAATTCCTTGATCAATTTTTTATATATTAAATATTTGAAGTAACTTTTCATCGTTACTCCTTTATAACAAAAATAAAATATAAATTTTTAAATAATAATAATAATAATAATAGTAAAATTAATAATATATATATATCAGGAAATACAAAATATGCCAGAACCTTAAACTTAAAAATAAATATTTAATTATAAGTTTTTATTCAAGATTAACGTAAGTTGTAAGAAAAATAACCAATTTAAAAATTTATAAAGTTTTAACATTCAGTTATCAAAAAAAAAATTATGAATTATTAAATTAAAAATAAAAATAATCTAAAAACAAAAATAAAAATTGCAATCACTAAAAAAAATTGTGTTTTAACGTGTTTATTGGCTGGCTTTTAGTTTAAAAAAAACAAATTTGAAAGTTGGATTTGAGTTTATTCTTATTGGTTGAGATAAATTTAATTATCTATCTATATATAAAATGAGAAGAAAAAATGACACGTGTCAACACCACAAATTTTCAGAATTTTAAATAATCAATAATTAAATAAATATAGACACATGTCAATAGTTAGAATTAGAACGACACATGTCAACACCACAAATTTTTAAAATTTTAAAATTTAACTAATCTTAAATAATTAATAATTAATAAAATAATATAGACACATGTCAATATTTACAATTAGACCCATTTATTAGACCCAATTAATTCTACCGTAGTTACACAAAATTTTAAATAAACAATATAAATTATTATTAAATAATGTTAATTAATCAAGAATTAATTAAATATATGGTCACATGGCAATACTTATATTTAGACCCATTTAATTCTACGGTAACTAAATATAGTTTTAAATAATTAATAATAAATCTATTCTCTCTCTCTCTATAATATATATATATATAATAGGAGAGGAAAAAAGTGTCACGTGTCAGCACTATACAATTCCTAAAATTTATAAATTATAAATTATTAAAATCAATTTAAAATCTGAAAATAATAATAAATTTGCTAACAGTTAAAAAAAATGAAAAATACTAATTAATCGTATGCAACATAAATAATAAACACTTTTGTTGCTGCCCACTAATTTAAAAAAACGGTTATGAAGATATACTCTATTTTAAGAAAAGTAAAACTGATTTTAAATTTAACTTTTTCAACTCACATAATATTATTATTTTTTATTTTAAAATAGCAAATTAGTTACTTTTTGTATTTAAATTTAAAATGGTTATCTAAAATTGCTATACCCATTATCTTTTTCTCTCTTGCTATATAACAATTAAAAAATTAAGAAAATCAAAGACATCAATATTTTTAGAAATACATGCACATTCATAATTTGGCACAATTGAATAAAGATACATTTATTGATATTACTTTTATCTCATTGTTGATTTTATGTTTAGTTTGATCTTCTTCTTTTTTTCAAATTTGTTGAGAACTTGACCATATTTTTGCAGATTTTGAGAATTTATTCGGTGTACAATTCTACAGTGTGATGATTTCTTTTTCCTTACATTCTCTCAGCATCTATTATGTAATCATTATAATTTTATTTGTTAGTTTGAAATTTAAGATATTTATATGATCTTTACCATAACTATATTTCGATATTTTATTTTAGACTTTCGGTCATTAAACTACATATATATATTCTTGGTCGATATCAACATAACTTCTTTTATGAATTTCAGGTTTTATATTATTGATTTTTATATGAATAACACCTATCAATGCCTTCAAGTATTAATTTAATTTTTTTATTTTATTTGGTTGATAGATTTGCAGATTAGAACTTATGGAGTTTGATAATATTAATCACCAGCGGTTATCATAAATGAAGTTTAAATTATTTGTTGTGTTTTCTAAAAAAAAAATGTTTTCTGACAATATGTTAGATTTAAGGGAATAACTTAACGTTCAATATTAGTAAGCGGAGATTGAGAACTTGCTATGTTGTTGTTATTCTCAATGGACAATAGATTTTGAAGTCAGTGAGTGAACTAAAGGTTAGACTTCTTTGTTTTATTTACTCCTTATTCAATAATATATATTTATGAAATGCTAAATTTTTTTATTAATAATATAAACTATTTTTTTAATTTTACAAATGAAATTTTAAAAATAAATTATAACTATTTATTTTTTAAAAAAAATACACATGACAATGATATACACAAATGCACATTTAAAGTTATTAATGCACTACAAAAATACAGTAACTTTGTTTCCCCATGATGATATTTTGAATGAACATTTAATGTATAATAATTGTAGAATTTAATTAGAATATAATAATATTAATTTTTAAAATTTAACCTTTCTAACTAATTAAACTTCTGAATTTCATATTTGAATTAATATCAAATTGTTTGTAAATAACTTAAATTACAAAAGGGCAAATAAGGAGAGCATGTAGGCCTATGATAAAGTGGTAGGGTCAATCAATTTACATAAACGGATTGTGGAAAAGATGTTTATAGTTATCTATCTAGCTTAAAAATAATTGTAAATAAATTGTCTTAAATGTAAATAATAATAATTATTAATTGAATAAGTAGCGCCTACGTGTCAGCACCACAAAAAATATTTTTTAAAATAATTAAAAATTATTAATTACATTAAATAGGGTTAAATAATCTTCTACTATATATAATAGGAGAAGTAAAAGTGTCACATGTCAGCACCACAAAAATTCAACAATTTTAAAATTAAAAAACTAATTTAAAATTCTCTTAATGTAACTTAAATTGACCAAAAAGAAATTTTAAAAAACAACCAACTATATAATTTTACCTTTCTAAATAATTTAAAAATCGTTTGAACATGAATCTTAAATTAACCAAAAATAAAATAAAAAGAGAAATTAACTAAATAATTATATGTTTCTTTTTTTCCTAAAATAAAAAAAAATTGTTACTGTGTTTTTAATTTGAATTTTAAAATTTCCTCTTTTGTAATACAATAATGATTAATGATGATAATAATAATAATATAATATATAATATATAATAATAATGTAATAATAATTTGGATAATAATATATTTGAATTGCAAATCAGTTAAGTTTCCATGAAAACTGTTTTTCAATTTGGATTTTAAATTTTAAAATGGATAAATCCAAACTCACAAAAATGGATATAACTAAAATCGAATCAAGTTTATTTTTACCTTTTTTAATAACAATTACAAGATTAGTTTTTCTCTCCTACAATTGTTAAATTAATTAATTAATTTTTTTATTTGTTATTGTAATTATTTTTAAAAAAATTTAAATTAGTGTGGTTAGTTTTAAATATATGTAAATGCAATTATCTTTTTGAATTTTGAATAACTGGCAATGGTGAATTCCTAAATTTACATCAGAAAATGTTTCATCCAAAAAAATATATCCATTTGTGTATAATTCAAAGGATAGGAAAATGCATTTACTGTAAGCCAAGTGACAATATATAATAAAAAAATATAAATGCAAATTTATTTGAATTAAGATGAAACTGTTTTAAAAGTATAATGGTAAAAACTTTTTCAACAAATGCCAATTGACAAAAAAGAAGAAATATAAAATAAGAATGAGTCAGAATTATCAAAAGAAGATAAAGACTCAAAAAATTATCAACTACCCTAAACCACCCCTAAAATTCCGCACCGACTTTCTTTAACTTCTCAGTGTAACTAATTAAAGATCTATTAATTTTTTGGAAAGAAAGTGCAGTAGAAATGAAACATCATGTGTAATTTCAATAATTACAATTATAAAATGAATATTATTTCAATTTGAATTAAAAATATTTTTTGAATTATAATCAAATAAATTATTTAATGGATACTACATTTTATTTGTTTCCTTTTCGATTTCATAAATAAAAATATCAAACGAGTTTGTTATTAAGAGACTTAATTATTTTTAAAAATAAAAATCAACCAAACTTAACTTTAAACATTAAAAAGACTAGATTTATTGGTATTATGAAATTAAAAACGATTACATCATATAGCATGTTATTTAAAATTCATGTGGTAATATAGCAACAACAATATCAAATAATAACAATAATAATGATAATAATATAAAAAAAATAAATTAAAAGAATAAGATCTATTCAAATTTTAAAAAATTCCTTTTGTGTAAAAGGATCATAAATTATTTTTGTCATTATTATTGATAGAACATTAGAAGAATTATAGTATAAGTATTATTTTTCTATGATTAACCAAAACTAATAATAACTAGAGATTAAACATAGTATTAAAACAATAAGTATAAGTACTAAAAATAATGAAAAACCTTATAATAGTCATAAACATAATTTACCCATTATTAACTATATTAGAATACTAAAAAATTGGTAAGTTTCCTCGACATTTAATCATTGTTAAAGATATAAACTATTATTTTCTTCTATGAAAAATTACATATCTGAATTGATAATTTAAAGATTATATAACAAGTAAATAATTCACTATTTATACTTAATTAATTTAATGATTAATAAGAAATTTATATAAATTAATTTTATGTATTGAATTTTGTGTACATGTTTGTATTGTTATTAAATTATTTATATCTACTGTATTTTAAATTATTTTTTAATTATAATTTTACACAAATTTAAGACTTTAAAAAATATTTGAACCTTTTGAATTCGAAAAAAACATTTTAAAAATGAATCAGCATGTCATTAATCTTATGATATTTAATATTTCATGTGGAAAGTAAGAATTGATAAATTGTTAACATGGAGAAAAAGTTAATTTATTAATACATCATAAAAGTAATAAAGGACAAATATGTAAAAATATTTGAACTATTTGATATTTTATGAAATAAAAATAATCATAGATTGAATTTTTCCGCGTAACGCGCGGGTACGTATACTATTTGAAAATTCTATAACTGAAAGTTACTGAGTGATAAAGTTAGTAACCGCAAATATTTATCTATCTATAAATAGTAAAAGCATAAACAACTTTTTGGTTCATCCGAATAGATACTTTTTGTTAACCGTTTCAGTAAAAGAATTTCAAATTGAGACAACTACTAATGCCATTTTTATAGTAACTTCTTCAACAAAATTTCAATGGAAAAGCCAAAAAAAAAATAGTTTATACTATTGCCAAAGTTTTTCACTATATACATCAATCTCAATAACACATATTATAATTATACATGGAATTTGTTGGATTTTTAATAGTGGATATAAAGCTATGAAGAACATATGCAAGAAAAGGGCTGTAAGAGGTTGGGAGTTTATGACCTTTATTCGGTAAATTAGATTTACATTTTGCATTAGAAACTCTTCTAATGGCAATTATGAGGGAACAAACATGGATGGTGATAATGAACTTCTGGATGACTCTGAATTCTACGAGCAATTGTTGGATGTGTTCTTAATTTGAGGTAGTAGATCATGCATTATTTGGTAAGATTTTCAACCCCCTCCACCCTCTTCACATGAGTTTTGCCTGCATGCTATCTTCACATGACCTGAGTGTCAAATCTATTGTTTTCATTGCATGTATGCAGCATGTAAAAGTTTCTAAAGATTACAGTTATAGATGAGCTTTTCTTAGAATAGTATTAGTATGATTATAGTTCCTCTTTTTTGGCTGAGAATGCACTTAAAATAAGTCCATTCAAAAAGTCACAAATGGATATTAAATGTCGAGATAAATATACCAATGTTATTTTTAATATGTATAAAGAAAAACATAAATGTAGGGATAATCAAAAGCAAGACTTTTTATGAATTTAGAGATTAACTTTTGAATTTAGGTTATTGAGAATTCTAAAATTTGCTAATGAAATAACTTGATTGCTGAATTTATGAAATATCTTAAACTATTTGAATGATATAAATGATATATTAAAATTTACTAATATTTTTTTGACATAAAGTTGTCGCTACTAATTATCATGTAATCTATGTGATAAGTTATAAATCTTAATACATAATTTACATGAACTTTCTTTTCTTAGTAAAATAAAGGGATAATATTTTTTTTATTTGAATAGGAGATAAGGAGTACTTTTTAATTAAAATTACAAAAGCACTATGTGGATTGTGACTGATATAAGTTTTCTTGGGCCTTTTTGTTCTACTGTTAGTTTGTTCAAAATGGATAGGAGTTGTTTTAGAGGTCTAAAATCATTTCATTTTGGTAATGAAAGAGAATAGTAACACAAAAAAATACATATTTTTGAAAAAATTCTAACAATAAAAAATATTTGCATTTAATTTATTTTTTAAAAAACATTTGAAAATTTGAATTCTTGGAGATAAGTATAACATTGGAAGATATCAATGAAGCTAAAGGCGATAACTCCAAAATAATTTTGCACTTCTCGACTGATTAATTTTGAATATTAATTAAATTACTAGCAATTGAACAATTTTTCTTAGTATTTTTATTAGAACAATTTTATTGGTTACATATGTTGAGCATTCTGATAGTTATTTAGTATGACTATATATCAATTAAATATAAATTTTGGCTTATTTAATTATTTGTTCTATTTTATATTTTATTATATTTATTTGATGGCTGCATTTTACACGTTGTGTTCGGTTTGTGACAAAAGTTCACATGATTACGTAAATAAGAAATTAATTAAAGGAATTGAAAGATACTAAATATCAAATTTTTACAATTACTTTAAATTTTTACATTTTTTTAAAACTAAAATTTTAATATTGTTAACTACATGAGATTTGTGTATGCATTAAATATATATTGATTAATAAATATAGTAAACTGTTAGTTGTGTTGATTTTTTTTTAAAAAAAAATGTAATGATTTTAAGTTTGTTTGTTTGTTTTTGCAGGTTTTGTGTATGAATTCGCTGGATTTTAATTTTAATTTTTTAGATATTATTAAAGTTGTTATTACTACACATATTTAAAGTGTAGCATTTGTTTGATAATAATGATATCTTATAAAATTATTGATAAAGTTATAACTACACATATTTAAAATTTAACATTTGTTTGGTAACAATGATATCCAAGTGATTATAATTTTTTTTGTTGTATGCTTAGCATTATGATAGGACTTTTCTTAGTTATATTTTGTTTTAATCTAACTATTAATTTTTTTTATATCTTTATTATTCTAACAAGAGGATAATATGGATAGGCAGATAGTCTTTATTATTATAAATATTTTTTAAAAAAAATTATCTATTTATAATAGGAGAAGTGAAATAATCTATCTATATATGGTAGCTATTCTAATAAAGCTAATTAAAAAAAAACTGTAAACACTAAAATAAGATGCGGTTTTGAAATAAATAAATAAATAAATAAAAATATAAATATAACATAACTACTTCTACGGTCTCCCTTTTTGAATTTATTTTTAAAAATGATAGTTATCCAAATTAATTTTGGACTCGTATTTTTATTCTAATTAGAATATTTACTTTTATTCCATGTATTTATGAGTAAGTGGGGTAATGTGGGTAAGTATCGTCTATTTAGTTTTCTTTAACTTATTCTTTTTTTCTTTTTTTTATTACTGAATAGTATTTGTGAATAAGTGGGGGTAATGGGGTCATACCGTGTATTTTACTTTTCTTTAACTTATTATTTTTTCTTTTTTACTACTGAATATATGAAGCTTTGAATATTTAGTATTAATTATATTTTATTTTTAAAAATATAAAATCAAATCAAACTAATTAACATAAATTAAAACACGAGGAATATATGTTGTTTTAAAAAAAATTGAGGGCATGAATTATGTTGCACTTTGTTTTAAAGAACATATAGAAGTAACCATTGTTTCCCACAAAAAATAGTATTTATCATTAAAATAAAAATATATCTATATATAATATAAGAGAAAAAAATTATCGTGTGTGTGCATGTGTGTGCGCACGCTAAAAGTATCATGTGTCAACACCATAATTTTTTTCATTTTTCTGAACAATCAAAATTAATTATTTGTAATTATAAAATAATAGATTACAATTATAAAAGCATATTTTAATTTTGTTAAATTACCATGAAAGCAGTTTTAAAAATTATCCATTTATATTTAAAGCAATTTTTACTGCACGTTTTTACACTATACACAACAAAATGCTCCTTATTTACAGCAACTAAAAATAAATATAAATTTTAATCTCCTTTTTCTCTTTATTTTATTAATATTATACTTCTCCAAATCAAAATCAACATCAAAGTTTCAATTTTTTGTATAACTAAAATTAATTATTTGTAATTATATTATACAAATAAATAAATAAATTACAATCTAAAAATCAAAACAGTTATTTTGAAACTGTTTTAAAATTAACGTGGAAACAGTTTTAAAATTTATCTATTTATAATTTAAAACATTTTAAAACAAAATTTCCTTATTTGTAGCAACTAAATACAAGTTCTTATTTCCTTTTTCACTCTATTTTTAAATTTTTAAATATTGTACTTATCCAAATCTATATCCTAAATAATTAAAGTTTTTGAATTTTATTGATAACGGGTCCACAAATTTAAAATTTGATCATTATCTTAATTGTTGATTTTAAGTGTTCGCTTTGTGTTTGCTTCATGATTTATTTATCTCTTTTATGTTTGTTTTCTATTTTATTTATCTGTTTTATGTTTGTTTTCTATTTTATTTATCTGTTTTATGTTTGATTCTTTTAGTGTCTTTATGCTAAATGATTCAGAAAGGAACAATTATTCAGATGAATGAGTTTGTAAGTTAGTTCAAAATTGAATGGAACGAATCCTAATTTTCCTTTACTTCTTCTCAAATTTTTTATTTATATGCCTAATTATAAACTGTGGTGATTTTAAGTGGTTAATTAATGATAGAAAATTCATTGAATTTTTGGACTGCTAATTTTATGGCTGTGAAATATATTTCTTCCTTTTAGTTTTGATTTACACAAACTTTTTATGAACAATATTTTTGAGGTATCCAGAGAGTTGCTTATACGCATCTATAGATTTAGTTTTGTTCTTTTATTGTTAGTTTTTTATTTTTCTTATATTTCAAAGTTCATATGCAAGAAACTTTACCACATTAAAATGCAAATAAATTGTTATTCTATTGGTAATGAAACTTTTTTTCTAATTTGTTCAGAAAGATTTTTCGATAAAAATATATTTTACTATTCATTCATAGTTGTGATACAATATGTGACGTTGTTGCCGACAAAATTACACTTATCTACTATTTCAATTTATGTTATGCTTATTTTTTGAGCTTTTACTCTTGAAGAACCTTCTTTTAGTTCTTAATAGCGTATCATAGTAGACAACACATAAGACATGTATAATAAGTGTTTGTTGCATTGTATTTTGATTAGAGGCTCAATTGCTCTTTCTATTTCTTATTGTGACAAACATGTTTAAACGAGTTATACATTTGTATTGGTTACCGGATTTAAATAATCAAATATGTTATCTTTCAATTACTATTTTCTTATAAAATCAATATGAAATACTCATATTTGGGTATGCCCCATCTTTTTTTGTCATATATTACATAAATGTGTCAATATATTTTCTCAATGAAAAAAATACTTCAACAATTATTCATCAAATGTTGGAATTACAACTTTTTTTTGTCCTTTCGAATTTGATTAAATTGTCTCTAAGAAATATCTATTGTATTGTATTTTAATGGAATGTTATATTTGAATTTTGTGAAGTCTCTCTACGAAATCTCAAAAGATGAAGTATTTTAGTTTGTTTTGTAAGATTTTCTGTTGTAGTGTTGTTCATTCATTTTTTGAGAATTTTTTTATTGTTATTTATGTGTAGATGAGAGAACTCTTTAATTTCCACGCAACGCGCGAATACGTATACTAGTTTATCAAAATCATGTAATTATGGACCCAAATATGTTGATATAGAGTTTTTTTCCCAAAGTAAAATTCCATAATATTTCAAAGAGTAAAATAAAGTATATCAATATTTAGTTAAATTACTTCATAAAAAATCAAACAAAAGAAGTATATTTTTGGTTAAATTATACCACATAATTTAAAAGAAAGAATTTTATTTTTTTGCTCTTTCTTCCCATGATGTTATTTTAATAGAACAAAACAATTCGATATTTTTCAATAAGAAAAACTTCTTATTGGTCTTGCAAAAGTATTGAAAGTTTAGTAAAAAAACTTTTGTTTTTTTAAAAATATTTGCTTGCAAAGAAAAACATGTTATGATTTCTTACCCTTTTATGTTGATAAATTGTGTGTAGAATATACACTCGAATAATTAAATATTGGTGAATTGTATATTTGTATTTACACCTCACAAAGATAAAATTTTATTTGAGTACATCAAGTTAATAAATATATTCCTGATTTAAATTAATTTGATGTTTTTTTAATAAATTAGTTATTAGGAGTTTATTTTTTAAAACTAATTATACTTTAAAAATATAAATATGACTATTAATAATCTTATATAGTTATTTAATGATATATATAATATTAAAAAAATTATTTTGAATATAAAAGCTAAATAATAAATTTTCATTAAATTATTTAATTATATTAATTTTAAACAATTTAATATGTACATAATAAAAATGAAAATATATAGAAAACTCAGTAAAGAATCATTGCATACATGTCATTGTAAAATTAAATGGACCCTACTATACTCAATATATGGAATGATAGAAGGTATAATGTAATGACTTGAAAAGTTGACTTTGGTCAACCTTCTTGGAAGTCGTGCTCAGATGAAAATTCTGACAGCTAGGTTAGCTTCGGAATATTGATTTTGGTCTAGAACGACCTTTTGTTCACTTCCCGAGGCTTTAGATAGCAATTGTGGAATCTGGTTCAAATGATACTGGGTGTGGGACCCACTTTTCGTCGAAGCGAGCTCCAAATGGAAATTCCGCCTTCACCGTTGAGTCCGAAATATCGTTTCCAATCAGATTCCATATAAGGTTTGTATTTTTCCGACTCCGAACGAGTCCGAAACATCGAAATTTAAGTTTGAAGGGTTGTAGAATTTTTGACGCGGCGGTGACGTGGCAGAGCCACGTGACGACACGTGGCAGAGGAGTGAAATCTGGAAATTTCCAGATTTTAAAAACGAATTTTGTCCATATTTTTCATCCAACTTCAACTTGAGATTAATCCTTCATTTTGAGTCCAAATTAAGTGATTCAAAAGGCAAACTTCAAGAGAATTTCGAGGGGAATCTAGCGGTGATCTCGGAAACGCGAGGGGAGGCTTCGTTTGAGGTAAGAAATCAATTTTAGCCACTGCCAGTGTGATTTCCGGATGGTTTTGTTATTGAATTTTGAAATGTGAGATCTTGATCATCGTAAGTCCGTTTTAAGTCATTCTTGGGGCTAACTTGTAGAGTTTTTCGCAAGGATCGTCGTGGTATAATCTGTTTGGGTTGAAAGGGTCTCGTTTTTCCGAAAATTGGTGATCAAGGGGCTGCCCTTTTTAATTATTGTGGCTGATTTGCGGTGTTGTAGGCATCTGTTTGTGCTAAAATTTTGGGATATTAGTTTAGTAAGGTAGTTGGGACGTTTCCACGGATTCGATTTTGAGATTCTAAGTGTGGGCCCCACAATCCCGTTTTAGACCCGATTTTGGGTCCGTCTCCGAAAAATATAATTTTAGTGTCAATATATTCGTAATGACGAGGTGATTAACCTTTTGTTAGTGGGGAAGCATTTGGAGACCGTTCGGAGAGGAAAAGATCCGGTACCGTGAGTTGGAGCACGCGTGATCGGCTTTCAGGTAGGCTATGGTTTTCTCTCGTGAGATTGAGCATGTTTAGGCAATTGTTTATTGATTTGCTTGAGTATGGAGGGGTTCGGGTGTCGAGCATGCTAAATTTCTATAATTCCTGCCTTAGACCTTATTTCGGGAAAGTGTTGGATTATGACAGCATGTCTCTTGATATTATTGAATAGCCATATCTGGTGGTGTATATGATAATATTGATTTGAAGTATGTTTGGCCTTAGTCTAGGCTTAGACTAGTGTTGCCATAGACTTGCGAGATTTCGGATGTCGTTGGGCAGTAGAACTTTTTCCGACGTCGTTTCGGACGGTTAGCTCCTTGTAGACTGATATAGCAGACTTGAGTCTGATAGTCGGTAACTCAGCTTATGACCTTGTATCCATAATGCCCTGCTTTTATATCGGCTACAAATACCCGGTTAAAGTCCGTGGTCTAGCTTACTCATTATTGGATACTTCCTCGGCGATTTGGGGTATATGAGGGTCGGACTAAAAGGATTATTTATGGTAATCGGTTTGGTGATATTTCCCGCGACGGATGGTTGGATATTGATTCTTAGCTACAGTACCCGGTTAGAGTCCGTGGTCCAGCTTACTTATTCCAGGTTTAGCTACAGTACCCGGTTCGAGTCCGTGGTCCAGCTTACCTGTGATCTGGTTTCAGCTACAGTACCCGGTTAGAGTCCGTGGTCCAGCTCATTTATGTCCAGGCTTAGCTACAGTACCCGGTTCGAGTCCGTGGTCCAGCTTACCTGTGATCTGGTTTCAGCTACAGTACCCGGTTAGAGTCCGTGGTCCAGCTCATTTATGTCCAGGCTTAGCTACAGTACCCGGTTCGAGTCCGTGGTCCAGCTTACCTGTGATCTGGTTTCAGCTACAGTACCCGGTTAGAGTCCGTGGTCCAGCTCATTTATGTCCAGGCTTAGCTACAGTACCCGGTTCGAGTCCGTGGTCCAGCTTACCTGTGATCTGGTTTCAGCTACAGTACCCGGTTAGAGTCCGTGGTCCAGCTCATTTATGTCCAGGCTTAGCTACAGTACCCGGTTCGAGTCCGTGGTCCAGCTTACCTGTGATCTGGTTTCAGCTACAGTACCCGGTTAGAGTCCGTGGTCCAGCTCATTTATGTCCAGGCTTAGCTACAGTACCCGGTTCGAGTCCGTGGTCCAGCTTACCTGTGATCTGGTTTCAGCTACAGTACCCGGTTAGAGTCCGTGGTCCAGCTCATTTATGTCCAGGCTTAGCTACAGTACCCGGTTCGAGTCCGTGGTCCAGCTTACCTGTGATCTGGTTTCAGCTACAGTACCCGGTTAGAGTCCGTGGTCCAGCTCATTTATGTCCAGGCTTAGCTACAGTACCCGGTTCGAGTCCGTGGTCCAGCTTACCTGTGATCTGGTTTTAGCTACAGCACCCGGTTAGAGTCCGTGGTCCAGCTCACTTATGTCCAGGCTTAGCTACAGTACCCGGTTCGAGTCCGTGGTCCAGCTTACCTGTGATCTGATTTCAGCTACAGCACCCGGTTCGAGTCCGTGGTCCAGCCCACCCGTGCCCGACCTTTGGCTACAGCACCCGGTTCGAGTCCGTGGTCCAGCCCATATAGGTTGACTCATTAGCTATAGTACCCGGTTCGAGTCCGTGGTCCAGCTTGCACGTGGTGTATTCCCAATTCCTCACTAAAGCTTCAGTTTAGTCTTGATTACTCTCATCTGTAGGTTGAGGTTTTGGAGGTTGGAGAGATTCCGGTTAAAGTCCGGGACGTAATGAGATCTTGGAATATGATTGGGAATGGTTCAGTTACAAGTCCGGAAATTGGTAATATTGTGATAGACCTTCTAGCTCCATTATTTTACTTCAACTGTCAGTCCATCTGCCGGGCTTATGGGGGTCCGTGCAGGTGGTTTCTTTTATTGTGCACGAGCGTACCCGTCGGGTTTATGGGAGCCCGGCGGAGTTAGTTAGATTGCTTGTCTTTGTTGCCTGTACGCTCGTGTACATACCCCCCATTTACTACTCTTTGCACTTGATGTGACCCTTTATTTGCATTTCAGTTTACTTTTGCTTATCTTGCTCAGTCGGCCGATGATGCCTACTGGGTACCTGTTGTTTTGGTACTCATGCTACGCTCTGCATCTATTTTGTGATGCAGGTCCGAGCACTAGTAGCCAGCGTTGATCGAGCTTGGAGTAGACTTATCTGGAGACGGGGGTGAGCACACGGCGTTCTGTACTATTTCGGTCTCCATCTGTATATATAGACTTGTCTTCTTCCCTTCGAGACAGTCCAGTCTCTGTTGTCCAGTTTTGGGACTTGTACTCATTTTGTAGTAGCTCTGTACTAGTGACTTCCAGGTTCTGGGAGGGATCTTTATTTGTATATAAGTTTTTGGTTTGCGTCCGCCTGTTTATATTGTTATTTGCCTACTCTTGTTTGATTTCTACCCTCAGACCCATTACTTGTTGTTCCGGGTTACGGGTTGGCTTACCTACTGGTGGGTTATAGTAGGTGCCATCATGACTTGATAAATCGGGTCGTGACAAATTGGTATCAGAGCCCCAGGTTCGTCGGTCTCACTTGTACAGAGCTAACGTCTAGTAGAGTCCTGCAGATCGGTACGGAGACGTCCGTTACTTATCTTCGGGAGGCTACAGGATGTCTTTAGGAACGTGCTGCTTTTGTATCACTGTCGTGCATTGTGTGTCTTATCGATTTCTGAAAATTTTACTTGTACCACTCTTTTATAGGGATGGCTCGCACGCGTGGTAGGGCCCCAGCTAGGGGTAGAGGCCGACCTCGAGGTCGTGCCAGAGCTACAGCACCAGCCCAGGACCGAGAGCAAACTCCAGAGCCGGTGATAGAGCCACCAGCAGCTCCAGCACCGCAGCAGCCGATGGGTCCGGGATCAGCCCAGCCACCGCCCGAGCCTGTGGCAGCTCCAGATATACAGGCGATGCTCGTACAGATACTAGCTGCCATTGGGGGTATGCAGCAGGCCCCAGCTCCAGTTGTTCCAGTACCGCAGGGCCAGCCTACACCAGCGGCACCGATTGTCCAGCCTGACGATTTGGAGAGCGTCATGCCACTACGGGAGCAGAAGATGCTCGGTGTGTTCCTTAGACTATCACCGCCGAGGTTTTCTGGGGCAGTGGGGGAGGATGCCCACGAGTTTCTAGTTACTTGCCGCGAGCGGCTACAGACTTTGGGTTTAGTGGAGTCGAGAGGGGCAGACTTCACCGCTTACCAGTTAGACGGTCCCGCCAGGCAGTGGTGGCGTACATACTTAGAGACCAGGCCAGCTGGGTCTCCACCGGTCACATGGACTGAGTTTTCAGAGGCCTTCTTGGCCCGATTTATTCCCAGGAGCATCAGAGATCAGCTCAGAGATCAGTTTGCTCGGTTAGAGCAGGGCTCCATGACAGTATCAGAGTATGAGGCCCGATTCCACGAGCTCTCCAGGCATGCCGCCATGATATTACCTACTGAGGAGGAGAGGGTTCGTTGTTTTGTTCGGGGTTTGAGACTACAGTTGCGGATTGAGACTCAGTCTTTAGTCTCAGCGGGCCGCTCATTTCTAGATGTAGTGGACCATGCCCGCACTATCGAGCAGCTCCGTCGCGAGGCCCAAGGGGGCAGCGGCAAGAGACCTAGACAGGAGGATAGCTATGATAGGCGCCGTTTCAGACCCCGAGGGTCTTATGATAGATCCCAGCAGAGGTTTCAGTCGGGTCAGTCTAGTAGCCCCTTCCAGGCTGCTCTCCAGGCATCAGAGGGTGATCAGCACCGCCATATTGGTTTTAGTGCCGGTCCTAGTCGGGGCCGAGATAGTTCACAGATGGGTTCTTCTGGCCGGGGTAGCCGACCTCCAGCTCTCAGTCGACAGTTCCAGGGGTGTTATGAATGTGGGGGGTTAGATCATTGGGCCCGCGAGTGTCCCCATCGCAGGTTAGCCTTACCCGCTCCACAGGCAGCTAGGCATGCGCCAGCACCTCCAGCTAGAGGCAGAGGCCAGGGACAGGACCGTAGGGGTGGTCACCAGGGTATACGGGGTGGTCCCCGAGGAGGCAGATTAGGGGGCAGAGTCGATGCACAGGGTAGGGGAGTCCAGGCCCACTTTTATGCAGCTCCAGCTAGAGCAGATGCTGAGACCTCGGACGATGTGATCACAGGTACAGTGTTATTATGCCAGCAGCCCGCCTTGGCTTTATTTGATCCAGGCTCTACTTTTTCGTATGTTTCTGTCTACTATGCCTCTCGATTGAGTTTGATGTCTGAGCCTCTGGTAGCGCCGTTGCGTGTGTCGACCCCCGTGGGTGAGTCTTTAGTAGTGGATCAGGTATTTCGATCTTGCTTAGTTACTATCCAGGGGTGTGACACCCGGGCTGACCTTATATTGCTTGACATGGTTGATTTTGATGTGATTCTGGGCATGGATTGGTTATCCCCTTATCGCGCTGTTTTAGATTGCTTTTCTAAGACCGTTACCTTAGCCATTCCCGGTATTCCTCCGGTGGTGTGGCAGGGATCTCGTGGTAGCACACCAGTTGGGGTTATTTCTTTTATTCGTGCTAGGAGGCTAGTGGCTAGCGGATGCTTATCATATTTGGCCTATGTACGTGATGTGAGTAAGGAGGTTCCTCCGGTTGAGTCAGTTCCTGTTGTTCGTGACTTCATAGATGTGTTTCCTACTGATCTACCTGGCCTACCCCCAGAGCGTGATGTCGACTTTCCGATTGAGCTTGAGCCAGGTACTCGCCCTATTTCTATTCCGCCATATCGGATGGCTCCTGCAGAGCTCAAGGAGCTCAGTGTTCAGCTTCAGGATCTCTTGGGTAAGGGATTCATTAGGCCTAGTGTATCGCCTTGGGGTGCCCCAGTCCTCTTCGTGAAGAAGAAGGACGGTACTATGCGATTGTGTATTGACTACAGGCAGCTGAACAAGGTGACAGTGAAGAATCGATATCCTCTGCCTAGGATCGATGACCTATTTGACCAGCTACAGGGAGCTTCAGTGTTCTCTAAGATTGATTTGAGGTCCGGTTACCACCAGTTGAGGATTAGGGCAGCGGACATCCCTAAGACCGCATTTAGGACTCGTTATGGCCATTATGAGTTCTTGGTGATGTCGTTTGGGTTGACTAATGCCCCTGCTGCCTTTATGGACTTGATGACGCGTGTGTTCAGGCCTTATCTTGATTCCTTCGTCATAGTCTTCATTGATGACATACTAGTATACTCGCGGAGCCGGAGTGAGCATGAGCAGCATTTGAGGATAGTGCTCCAGACTTTGAGAGATCAGCGGCTTTATGCCAAGTTCTCAAAGTGCGAGTTTTGGCTTGAGTCTGTAGCCTTCTTGGGGCACGTGGTGTCCAAGGAGGGTATTAGGGTTGATCCGGCGAAGATTGAGGCTATTCGTGATTGGCACAGGCCCACTTCAGTTACTGAGATTCGGAGCTTCGTCGGACTAGCAGGCTATTACAGACGCTTTGTTGAGGGCTTTTCTACTATTGCAGCCCCGTTGACTCGATTGACTCGTGTTGATGTTCCTTTTGTTTGGTCAGAGGAGTGTGAGGCGAGCTTTTTGAGGCTCAAGGAGTTATTGACCACCGCTCCTATATTGACTCTTCCAGTTGAGGGCGAGGGCTTCACGGTATATTGTGACGCATCCGGCGTTGGTTTGGGTTGTGTATTGATGCAGCAGGGCCGGGTTATTGCTTATGCGTCGAGGCAGCTTAAGATTCATGAGCGCAACTACCCCACCCATGACTTAGAGTTGGCGGCGGTAGTTTTCGCACTTAAGATTTGGAGGCACTACTTGTATGGAGTTCGATGTGAGATCTATACCGATCACAGGAGTCTTCAGTACATCATGAGTCAGAGGGACCTTAATTCGAGGCAGCGTCGTTGGATTGAGCTCCTAAAGGACTACGACCTCTCTATTCTCTATCATCCGGGCAAGGCGAATGTGGTAGCGGACGCCTTGAGCCGGAAGGCAGTGAGTATGGGTAGTCTAGCCTTCTTATCTGTTGAGGAGAGACCCTTAGCTTTGGACATTCAGTCCTTAGCTAATAGCATGGTTCGGTTGGATATCTCAGATTCTAGATGCGTCTTGGCCTTTATGGGAGTTCAGTCTTCTTTGCTTGATAGGATCCGTGGTTGCCAGTTTGAGGATGATACTTTGGTGGCCCTTAGAGATCGAGTGTTAGCGGGTGATGGTGGTCAGGCTACCTTAGATCCTGATGGAGTGTTGAAATTTGCCGGCCGCATCTGTGTTCCGAGAGTTGGAGATTTGATACAGTTGATACTTTCTGAGGCCCATGAGTCTAGATACTCTATCCATCCAGGCACAGCGAAGATGTATCGCGATTTGAGGCAGCATTACTGGTGGAGTGGCATGAGGAGAGATATTGCTGACTTTGTTTCCCGTTGCTTGTGTTGCCAGCAGGTAAAGGCCGAGCATTTGAGGCCTGGTGGTGTGTTTCAGAGATTACCCATTCCGGAGTGGAAGTGGGAGCGTATCACTATGGACTTCGTTGTGGGGTTGCCTCGGACTTCTAGAGGTGTTGACAGCATTTGGGTCATCGTGGATCGATTGACCAAGTCAGCACACTTCCTTCCTGTTCATACTACCTTCAGTGCTGAGAGGTTAGCTCGTATCTATATTCGGGAGGTAGTTCGTCTTCATGGTGTGCCTGTTGCTATCATTTCAGACCGAGGTTCACAGTTCACTTCCAGCTTTTGGAGGGCTTTTCAGGAAGAGTTGGGAACCCGTGTCCACCTTAGCACAGCATTTCACCCACAGACGGATGGTCAGTCAGAGCGTACTATTCAGGTCCTTGAGGATATGTTGCGGGCTTGTGTTATGGATTTTGGAGGTCAGTGGGACCAGTTCTTGCCTTTGGCGGAGTTTGCGTACAATAACAGCTACCACTCTAGTATTCAGATGGCCCCGTTTGAGGCCTTATATGGTAGGCGTTGTCGCTCTCCAGTGGGTTGGTTTGAGTCTACAGAGCCTAGGCCGCGTGGTACAGATTTGCTTCAGGAGGCCCTGGATCAGGTGAGGGTGATTCAGGATAGGCTCAGGACGGCTCAGAGTAGGCACCAGAGTTATGCGGATCAGAGGCGTCGACCTTTGAGATTCTCTGTTGGTGATCGGGTATTCCTCCGTGTGTCGCCCATGAAGGGCGTGATGAGGTTTGGGAGGCGGGGCAAGCTTAGCCCCAGGTACATTGGGCCATTTGAGATACTCCGGACAGTTGGAGAGGTTGCTTATGAGTTGGCCCTACCTCCAGTATTTTCAGCCATCCACCCAGTGTTTCATGTTTCGATGTTGCGGCGGTATGTTCCTGATGAGTCCCATGTGCTCCAGTATGATGCAGTCGAGTTGGATGATCGTTTGACATTCGTAGAGGAGCCAGTTGCCATTCTATCCAGAGATGTGAGGAGATTGCGCTCGAGAGCCATTCCTGTTGTTAAGGTCCGTTGGAGACATCGTCCAGTTGAGGAGGCTACCTGGGAGATCGAGCATGAGATGCGGGCACAGTTCCCCGACTTATTTGAGCATTCAGGTACTTCTTGACTCTTACTTTCGCGGACGAAAGTTCTTTTAGTAGTGGATATTGTAATGACCCTCCAGGTCATTTTTAAATTAAAGAATTCATTTCATCGTTTAGAGCGTTCCTGTAGCGACCCCAAGTCATTTATGACTTGCTGGCACTGACTGTTCGGTCGCCTGGTCGTTCGTTTGGGTTTTAGGCCCGTTCTCCTGTTTTGGAGATTTTTATAACTTGAAAAGTTGACTTTGGTCAACCTTCTTGGAAGACGTGCTCAGATGAAAATTCTGACAGCTAGGTTAGCTTCGGAAGATCGATTTTGGTCTAGAACGACCCTTTGTTCACTTCCCGAGACTTTAGATAGCAATTGTGGAATCTGGCTCAAATGATACTGGGTGTGGGACCCACTTTTCGTCGAAGCGAGCTCCAAATGGAAATTCCGCCTTCACCATTGAGTCCGAAATATCATTTCCAATCAGATTCCATATAAGGTTTGTATTTTTCCGACTCCGAACGAGTCCGAAACATCGAAATTTAAGTTTGGAGGGTTGTAAAATTTTGACGCGGCGGTGACGTGGCAGAGCCACGTGACGACACGTGGCAGAGGTGGAAATTTCCAGATTTTTAAGAACGAATTTCGTCCAAATTTTTGTTCAACTTCAAATTGAGATTGCTCCTTCATTTTTAATCCAAATTAAGTGATTCAAAAGGCAAACTTCAAGAGAATTTCGAGGGGAATCTAGCGGTGATCTCGAAAACGCGAGGGGAGGCTTCGTTGAGGTAAGAAATCAATTTTTAGCCACTGCCAGTGTGATTTTCGGATGTTTTGTTGTTGAATTTTTGAAATGTGAGATCTTGATCATCGTAAGTCCGTTTTGAGTCATTCTTGTGGCTAACTTGTAGAGTTTTTCGCAAGGATCGTCGTGGTATAATCTGTTTGGGTTGAAAGGGTCTCGTTTTTCCGGAAATTGATGATGAAAGGGCTGTCCTTTTTAATTATTGTGGCTGATTTGCGGTGTTGTGGGCATCTGTTTGTGCTAAAATTTTGGGATATTAGTTTAGTAAGGTAGTTGGGACGTTTCCACGGATTCGATTTTGAGATTCTAAGTGTGGGCCCCACAATCCCGTTTTAGACCCGATTTTGGGTCCGTCTCCGAAAAATATAATTTTAGTGTCAATATATTCGTAATGACGAGGTGATTAACCTTTTGTTAGTGGGGAAGCATTTGGAGACCGTTCGGAGAGGAAAAGATCCGGTACCGTGAGTTGGAGCACGCGTGATCGGCTTTCAGGTAGGCTATGGTTTTCTCTCGTGAGATTGAGCATGTTTAGGCAATTGTTTATTGATTTGCTTGAGTATGGAGGGGTTCGGGTGTCGAGCATGCTAAATTTCTATAATTCCTGCCTTAGACCTTATTTCGGGAAAGTGTTGGATTATGACAGCATGTCTCTTGATATTATTGAATAGCCATATCTGGTGGTGTATATGATAATATTGATTTGAAGTATGTTTGGCCTTAGTCTAGGCTTAGACTAGTGTTGCCATAGACTTGCGAGATTTCGGATGTCGTTGGGCAGTAGAACTTTTTCCGACGTCGTTTCGGACGGTTAGCTCCTTGTAGACTGATATAGCAGACTTGAGTCTGATAGTCGGTAACTCAGCTTATGACCTTGTATCCATAATGCCCTGCTTTTATATCGGCTACAAATACCCGGTTAAAGTCCGTGGTCTAG
Source organism: Solanum stenotomum (assembly GCF_019186545.1). NCBI lineage: Eukaryota > Viridiplantae > Streptophyta > Magnoliopsida > Solanales > Solanaceae > Solanum > Solanum stenotomum. Next base: position 37,938,510 of record NC_064285.1, on the reverse strand, counting down.
CTTACTCATTATTGGATACTTCCTCGGCGATTTGGGGTATATGAGGGTCGGACTAAAAGGATTATTTATGGTAATCGGTTTGGTGATATTTCCCGCGACGGATGGTTGGATATTGATTCTTAGCTACAGTACCCGGTTAGAGTCCGTGGTCCAGCTTACTTATTCCAGGTTTAGCTACAGTACCCGGTTCGAGTCCGTGGTCCAGCTTACCTGTGATCTGGTTTCAGCTACAGTACCCGGTTAGAGTCCGTGGTCCAGCTCATTTATGTCCAGGCTTAGCTACAGTACCCGGTTCGAGTCCGTGGTCCAGCTTACCTGTGATCTGGTTTCAGCTACAGTACCCGGTTAGAGTCCGTGGTCCAGCTCATTTATGTCCAGGCTTAGCTACAGTACCCGGTTCGAGTCCGTGGTCCAGCTTACCTGTGATCTGGTTTCAGCTACAGTACCCGGTTAGAGTCCGTGGTCCAGCTCATTTATGTCCAGGCTTAGCTACAGTACCCGGTTCGAGTCCGTGGTCCAGCTTACCTGTGATCTGGTTTCAGCTACAGTACCCGGTTAGAGTCCGTGGTCCAGCTCATTTATGTCCAGGCTTAGCTACAGTACCCGGTTCGAGTCCGTGGTCCAGCTTACCTGTGATCTGGTTTCAGCTACAGTACCCGGTTAGAGTCCGTGGTCCAGCTCATTTATGTCCAGGCTTAGCTACAGTACCCGGTTCGAGTCCGTGGTCCAGCTTACCTGTGATCTGGTTTCAGCTACAGTACCCGGTTAGAGTCCGTGGTCCAGCTCATTTATGTCCAGGCTTAGCTACAGTACCCGGTTCGAGTCCGTGGTCCAGCTTACCTGTGATCTGGTTTCAGCTACAGTACCCGGTTAGAGTCCGTGGTCCAGCTCATTTATGTCCAGGCTTAGCTACAGTACCCGGTTCGAGTCCGTGGTCCAGCTTACCTGTGATCTGGTTTTAGCTACAGCACCCGGTTAGAGTCCGTGGTCCAGCTCACTTATGTCCAGGCTTAGCTACAGTACCCGGTTCGAGTCCGTGGTCCAGCTTACCTGTGATCTGATTTCAGCTACAGCACCCGGTTCGAGTCCGTGGTCCAGCCCACCCGTGCCCGACCTTTGGCTACAGCACCCGGTTCGAGTCCGTGGTCCAGCCCATATAGGTTGACTCATTAGCTATAGTACCCGGTTCGAGTCCGTGGTCCAGCTTGCACGTGGTGTATTCCCAATTCCTCACTAAAGCTTCAGTTTAGTCTTGATTACTCTCATCTGTAGGTTGAGGTTTTGGAGGTTGGAGAGATTCCGGTTAAAGTCCGGGACGTAATGAGATCTTGGAATATGATTGGGAATGGTTCAGTTACAAGTCCGGAAATTGGTAATATTGTGATAGACCTTCTAGCTCCATTATTTTACTTCAACTGTCAGTCCATCTGCCGGGCTTATGGGGGTCCGTGCAGGTGGTTTCTTTTATTGTGCACGAGCGTACCCGTCGGGTTTATGGGAGCCCGGCGGAGTTAGTTAGATTGCTTGTCTTTGTTGCCTGTACGCTCGTGTACATACCCCCCATTTACTACTCTTTGCACTTGATGTGACCCTTTATTTGCATTTCAGTTTACTTTTGCTTATCTTGCTCAGTCGGCCGATGATGCCTACTGGGTACCTGTTGTTTTGGTACTCATGCTACGCTCTGCATCTATTTTGTGATGCAGGTCCGAGCACTAGTAGCCAGCGTTGATCGAGCTTGGAGTAGACTTATCTGGAGACGGGGGTGAGCACACGGCGTTCTGTACTATTTCAGTCTCCATCTGTATATATAGACTTGTCTTTTTCCTTTCGAGACAGTCTAGTCACTGTTGTCCAGTTTTGGGACTTGTACTCATTTTGTAGTAGCTCTGTACTAGTGACTTCCAGGTTCTGGGAGGGATCTTTATTTGTATATATGTTTTTGGTTTGTGTCCGCCTGTTTATATGGTTATTTGCCTACTCTTGTTTAATTTCTACCCTCAGACCCATTACTTGTTGTTCCGGGTTATGGGTTGGCTTACCTGCTGGTGGGTTATAGTAGGTGCCATCATGACTCGATAAATTGGGTCGTGACATATAATTTGTAATTTAGTAGAATAGTGTAGGTTTTTTTCTAAAGATGTTAGAAAGCCCAAACAATAAAGCTGATAGTACAATTTTTTTATGCATGTTGAACTTGCAATATCTTTGAAGGACCATAATACCCCTTATCTTTTTACTTAATGTCTAGAAACAAACATGTTGAAAGTGTATCTTCTACTTACTCAATATACGGAATGATAGAAGGTATAATTTGTAATTTAGTAGAAAAGTTTAGGTTTTTTTCTAAAGATGTTAGAAGGCCCAAACAATAAAGCCGATAGTACATTTTGTTTATGCAAGCTGAACTTGCAATATCTTTGAAGGACCATAATACCCCTTATCTTTTTACTTAATGTCTAGAAAGTGACATGTTGAAAGTGTCTCTTCTACTTACTCAATATACGAAATGATAGAAGGTATAATTTGTAATTTAGTAGAAAAGTGTAGGTTTTTTTCTAAAGATGCTAGAAGGCCCAAACAATAAAGCCGATAGTGCAATTTTTTTTATGCATGTTGAACTTGCAATATCTTTGAAGGACTATAATACCCCTTATCTTTTTACTTAATGTCTAGAAACATACATGTTGAAAGTGTCTCTTATACTATATAGGAAAACCTTCTTATTGATCTTGCAAAAGTATTGAAAGTTCAGTAAAAAAAACTTTTGTTTTTAAAAAAATATTTACTTGCAAAGAAAAACATGTTATGATTTCTTACCCTTTTATGTTGATAAATTGTGTGTAGAATATACACTCGAATAATTAAATATTGGTGAATTGTATTTACACCTCACAAAGATAAAATTTTATTTGAGTACTTACGTCGATTTAATAAATATATTCCTGATTTAAATTAATTTGATGTTTTTTTAAATAAATTATTTATTAGGAGTTTATTTTTTAAAATTAATTATACTTTAAAAATATAAATATGACTATTACTTAATGATATATATATATATTATTAAAAAATAAATTATTTTGAATATAAAATCTAAATAATAAATTTTTATTAAATTATTTAACTATATTAATTTTAAACAATTTAATATGTAGATAATAAAAATGGAAATATATAGAAAAACCCAGTAAAGTATCATTGCATACATGTCATTGTAAAATTAAATGGACCCTACTATACTCAATATATGGAAGTGTAAATTTCATATATGACATATATTATATTAATATTTTCGAGTTATAGCAATAGATTTAGTCTTTCAAGCTATAACATTAAAAATTTCAAGTTCTAACAAATTATAATTTATTTATTTTTTAATAATTGAAAAAAGTTGTTTAAAAAAATAAAAAAATAAAAGAAAAATAAAAAAAACCCATAATTGATGGTAAAAAGGTAAAAAAATTGAAATTGTGGTGTTAATTTAATTTGAATTTAGTGTAGATAATTAATAATTGGCACGAAATAAGGGATCCAAACTAATTAAGATTATTTAGTATCATTAATTCACTCAAATTAGTTAAAATCAAATAAAAATAAGATTTTATCTCCTTTTTTTTCAACATTTTCTCTCTTCATTGTTTCTTCATTGTTCTGCCAGAAAAAATTTCCAGTATCGAGTAATTGAAGTTTTTTTTTTATATTTGAAAAAAATTAATTTTGTTGTGATGGACAACAACGTATCAATATTAATTAAACATGGTGAAAGATGGGATCCTTCAGGTTAGTATTTATTATTGTTTGTTTTTAAATTACAGTGAAATGAAAAAAAATGATAAAACTGTAAATCGTCAATATATTTAAGGTGATGTCACTTTTTGTTAACTGTTGTGAAATATATAGTATTAGTGATTTTTTGTTTTTGTGGTTGTTTTGAATAATGTTTTTTTTTCTTCTTAAAGTATAAATTAAATGTATATTTTTGAATGAATTTGATAGAATAAATGGAAAGAAATTTGTATGAAAGTGTGTTCAGTAATCTATTAAAAAAGTTATTTAGAATTTTGACGAATTGTATGAAAAGTGATTTAAGTTGATAATGAATTTGATAGAATAAATGAATTGAAATTTGTATGAAAGTGTGTTCAGTAATCTGTAAAAAAAGTTATTTGAAAGTTTGACGGATTATACGACAAGTATTTTAAGTTGATATTAAATTTGTAATTTTAGTGTTTATATTAGTTTTGTCATTTCTGTATAAAGTTGTTTGATAGTAATGAAGTATTTGGTACGAGCGAAATGTATATATTTAGAATGAATGATGATTGTTGTATGAAATGTGTATTAAGTGAGTATGAAATGTGTATTAAGTGAGTTTGAAATGTGTATTTAATGAGTATGAAAAGTGTTTTGTAATGTACTGTCTGAATGATATTTGTATGAAAAAATAAAGACAAGTGGTATAATTTTGTTGTTATTATAATTATTTTTATATATGAACCTATCCCTTGCGAGAGTCCAAAGAGAACGGTAGGAAGACCGCAACTTGAACGCTGGAAGGGGTTTGCTGAGTGAAATTCAAAAGGTCTAAAGTTACCTGCAGTAGATGTCGTCAAGTTGGCCATAACAGGAAGACATGTTCAAATTATCATGTGCAAAACTAATGACTGTTTATTTTGTTGGTTATATTAATGTTTTGTTTTGATATGAAACATAATTGGTTTGAAGTGCATTATAGCTTAGTGTTTAATATACTGTTCATTCTTTATACACTGTTCATTCAGTAATCATACAGAATGCATACTGTTACAAATAAAATTTATTCTAGTTTAAACATATTGTATATATTAGTGATAATTATAAGAAGGTAATTATGGAGTTCATTTGGTATCCCTAGTATTTAATGTAAGTTATCATCAATATTAATTTGGTTTCCAACTGGTGGCATATTATAAATAAAATTATAACAAACTGCATGTCAATTGTATTCATGTTTCATTCCAACTCTAGCTTAAGTTATGGTCATACACATATTAATCAAATTTAATTCAGTTTTCATTCAAACAACATGTGTAGAATAGAAAATAATCAAATGTGAAAACACAATTTATAACATTTGTATATAAAAATCATATCACGATTCATACAATATCCAAGATTTAATGTTAAAGTCATAGTCATATACATATAAATTAGATTTCATACACGTTTCATCCCATGAGTGTACAACTTAGAAACACACTGATACTTTAAAATAGTGTATCCGAAATGTACGAAGTCTATATAATACTGGTTACACTACGTATATATAAAGATTGAAAGTTTCGAAGATCTCACCTGAAAGAGCAGTCACTCGCTCTGAATCGACCCCGTTGAAAAAATTTCTCGCCTCCTTTTCTTACTATCCTAACTATTTACAAACTAATTATAAAAGTGTAAAAGTGACCCACTATTAATTTTAATGCTATCTTCTATAACCACCAACTAAGTGTATTATTAAAACTACCCCACTAATTTCATAATTGTAGTTATGAATAGTCCAAAATATCCATTTAGAATCTATCGGAAAGTATTTTTTGAAATAAAAAGCTCTAGTACTCAAAATAATCAATTGGGTCGTTACAATGTGACATTTTTTTAAAAAATCACTAGTTTGACAATTGATATCATTTTCATACCAATTTAATCATTCATACCATATGAAGATTCAAAAGAAAATCAGACAAATGTGAAAACACAATTCATAACATTTGTATATAAAATCATATCACGATTCATACAATACCCAACCCCTTATATTAAAATCATAGTCATATACGTATAAATCAATTTTCATACACGTTTCATCCAATGAGTTTACTACTTAGAAACACAATGATACTTTAAAATAGTGAATCCAATTTGTATGAAGTTTGTATAATACCAATGTTCTGAAATTATAATAGCCAAATATTAATTCATGTGTAAATGGTATCTGAATAGAAGATAACATATGATATTATATATTATCAAATACTTAAACAAAAAAAATTTATCCAAAAGTTAAACAGAAAAAATTTATCCAAAAGTTAAAAAAATAAATATATAATTCTTAAAAAGTAGAAGCTCCAATGAACTATTTCAAATTTCTTGTCGGTGGTCTTGGTGTAGGATAATTGGTGGTATCCGGAATATGTTCTTTTGCTATACGAGGTCCACAAAATTTGCTAGCAACCGTACCAGTAGTGATCGCGCCATCCTCATCTTTGTTTTTCCATAATGCCACAGGATTGTGGCATACCTTTCACGATGGTACTTTGCATCGATTTCAACAGCTCCCATGTCAAAAACACCATTGTTGATAATTCATATGTTTATACACAATTAAGATACAATAACATTAATGTTAATACATAATTCATACCATTTTATAGTTAAATCCATAAACATTTTTTTCATAATTCATACAAAATACATCACCCAAATTTTATAGTCAAATCCATAAACATTTTTTTTCATATTTGGAACAAATTTCACACAAACAATTGTTTTGAAAACAATAATAAGAATAATGTGATATAAAAAAATAACTATTTTGAGTAATGTGAAAATAAATTAAATAAAGTACTTACCCTTACAACTTTTTTGGGGTTTTTGTATTTTGGTAATTCTGATTCCTTCTTCTTTGTTTTTCTTCTTGTAGATGGTTTTGATGTTTGAGCAACTTCAACATTTGTTGATTTTTCTCTTTTTTTCTTTTTTTGTTTGACTAACAAAATCCAAATCGGAATCGGAATCAGAATCAGAATCAGCAGGGGTTTCAACAAGTGTTTTCCCCTTCCTCTTATTCCCCTTTTGATTTGCCGGAATCACACTTTCCTTTGTTTCATTATTTTTATCTTTTTGATTCTTCGATCGAGAGGAACCACCAGTCGCCGGAATTTCAATAGTTTTAGGCGGGGGTGTTTGGGATAATATATTGAACGATGGAGCATGAACATCATCAATTGAGGTTCCATCAAATCTGGGACTCTTTCGAGGAGTTTCAATGGGTTTCTTAAACATGATGATGAGTAATCGTGGGGGAGGGGGTGGACTATTTTGAAGTTAGACTTGATGAGAAACAATGGTGAAAGTGGGATAGTGGGTTGTGGCATATAGGAGTGAATAAGCGTGGGGGAGGGGGGGGTGGGATTGACGAATGGGGATGGTAACGGTAAACAAGGAAAGAAAACGTGTATGGAGAAAATCCCTAAAATTGGATAACTGAAAATTTTAGTTCTGAAAAAAGGAAGTGAAATCAAATTAATTACCTATTATTAATTAATAATAAAAACCTTTAAATAGATTAATAATTTATTAAATAAATATAATTTGATTTTTAAATAAAATTAAATTTAATTGATAGTCATAACCCGTAAATAATCTGTTATAAGCAAGAATTTTTAAAAGTAGATCTAAAACCCGTAATATTTACTCTTAAATATGTATATGGGGTGATTTTTCCTATATGGAATGATAGAAGGTATAATTTGTAGTTTAGTAGAAAAGTGTAGGTTTTTTTCTAAAGATGTTAGAAGGCCCAAACAATAAAGCTGATAGTACAATTGTTTATGCATGTTGAACTTGCAATATCTTTGAAGGACCATAATACCCCTTATCTTTTTACTTATTGTCTAGAAACATACATGTTGAAAGTGTCTCTTCTACTGTAACACCCCTAAAAATGAAGTAGGATAAAGTAGAGCCTCACATGGGTTTTATGCATTAATAACTTATAATGAAGAATAGCCTTTTTAGTCAGTTTTAGAGAGTTTGGAAGTCAAACGTCATGGGATGACCAAGATGTTCGGAAACTAGTCTTTTACGTGTTGGTGTGTTCTAGCATGTTGTTCATATTTTTATGTGTTGTTTGGAGTCTAAAATCAATGGAGGTGACCCTAGTGTCTTAATAAATGTTTTTAGGGTCGAAATGTTCGGGTACGACTCCCCGGGACCACCCTAAGGGTCCCCGAGGAGGACCCTAACCTTGGCCAAGCAAGCTGCCAAGGCAACTTGCAAAAATGTTCATGGAGGGAGTATGTCCGCGTTGCGGACTAGCTCCACCAAGGGCCAAAAGTTTGGTCCGCATCGCGGACATGTCGCGGACTCTACTGTCTCGAAATTTAATTTTCAGAAACTTGTGGGAACACCTCCGCATCGCGGACTTGTTTCCCGACAAAATCTGCGAAAATAAAATTCAAGTTTGACTTGTTTAAAAGGTCCAACTAAGTGAGGGGTAGTTTGGGTACTTTGGGGAATTATTATAAACGGTTATTCTACCTATTTTAGGATATTTTAAGTGGTTAAAACCCCAAAACCTAGAATTAGACCTCATTATCCAATTGAACCTTCCCTCTCAAATAATTCTCTCTCTAGAACTCCATGGAAGACATTGATGAAGCTTCAAGCTAAGGGATGGGTTCCTACTGATTTCTCCTTCAAATTCCTAGGAAATTAATCATAAAGGTATGGGGATTTTATCTTTGATTCTCCTTTCAATCAAAGAGCCAAATCAAAGTGATTTCAATGTTTTTCAAAAACACTAAAAACCCCAATTTCAATTTTAAGCTTGGGTTCTTGCATGAAAGTATTTCAAATGATGATTTATGTTAATATTGATGGTTTTAAGATCAAAAACTCCATGAACCCTTGCATATCATGAAATCCTAATTTTGGGTCTAAAGTGGGTCTATTGATTATGAGCTAATAAGGTGATATTAATGTGTAGATTGTTATGGGCTATTGATGTATGTATTGTTCTATATTTAATTATGAGGAATTGATGGTCAATTGTTTTATATTGGATGTTGGCCTTGAATGGGCAGTTGTGACCTAATGCTTATGATGATGATGAAGTTGTGAATAGATTATTGATTCTAGTATTTTATATATATGTTGCAAATGTTAGAATTTTGAGGTTTGATCCCTTTGAAAGTGGGGAGGTGTTTACTTTATAAGCATGTTGTGATCATGGCCTTGTAGGCAAAGTTGAATGATTGTTGTTTTGAGTAATGTTGATTATGTGAAGGTAATGTGATATGATGTGAATTTGTGTATGGTTTAAGAGCATGAAATGTGACTTTGTGTAGAGACTTTATGTGTTATGCTTGGTTGTTGTCTTCTTCGAATGACTTATAATGAAGGAGAGGTTAGGATAGACTATGTTTACCTACTCTCACACCTAGTGAAGAATGAATGAAAGAATGTGAGTATGAATGAAAAAAATGGGAGTTAATGCTAATGAATGAAAGTTGGGTCTATTGTAAGGATAGTCTCATAAAGTACTCCTTTAAATGAATGGGGTTCCTAGATGAAAGATTTTCTTATCTTTGAATCCAAGAGCTTTCTTAATGAATGAATGAAGGTTAAGATGTGTATTCCTTCGTGAGTTGAGATGTGAATACTTAGTAGCAATCCTTATCCCTAAATGAATGAATGAGGGTTATGATGGGTATTCCTTCGTGAGTTGAGATGAGAATACTTAGTAGCAATCCTTATCCCTAAATGAATGAATGTTGGGCTAGGATAGGTACTCCTTCGTGAGTTGAGATAAGAGTACTTAGTAGCAATCCTTATCCCTAAATGAATGAATGAAATAAATGTCCAAACTCCGTGGGGGAGTAATGTCTAGCACCGAGAGGATATGAAGATGGGTGGATACTCCTTCGTTAGTTGAGATGTGAGTATTTAGTAGCAACCCTTAAGATGGGTGCTCCTTCGTGAGTTGAGATAAGAGTACCTAGACACAATCCTTCTATCCCTTAACTATGTGCCCACATAGGACTAGCTAGTGGTCTCTACCACGTAAAGGCTAAAACAATGACCTTACCTTAGGCAAGTAGGGATCCCTCATCCGGTAAAGATAATATCGGGATTCCATGTCAAGCTCCATGGTCTATGTCGGTTAAGGCTCCTCCCCACATTAATGAATGAATGAACTAGGGTCTCTTAAGGATGTACTACTTAGGATAAGTGGTGGAATGGGACATCATCTAGACATTGTAGACATTTAAGGGAGATCTTGGTGTGTCTTAGTAATGATAATGAATGAATGAGTCTCTTTGAGCTAATTAATGAAAGTGTTGGTGTTTGAGCATGCTAATGTGAATGTAAGTGCTTATGTTGAATTGAATGTATGTGATGATCTTATGTCATTAGTGAATGAAGTTGTCTAAATGCATTAAGTTGAAAGAATGATTTATGTTGGGATGTGAATGGAGCCTGTCGTGTGTAGCCTTAAGGATCACTTGGGTGTGGTATGGAGAGATAGTGTGGGCTGCCTCACCATGTCTTACTTAGGTGAGTCTTGAGATGACATTTGATGAGTGTTCTAGTTTTATGAAGTGACTTGTTGGCTTATGTGCTTATATGTCTTATGTGATTAATTGGTGAAGGTTGAGGTACGCATGGTAAGTGCACTTTGTGTGACCTTAGGGTGGTGCCTTAGTGTGGGTGATGGTATGGGACGTTACCCATACATTGCACAAAGGTATTGCTTAAGGGTTACTTAAGGTGGAGGTCCAAGACAAAAAGGTAAAGGTAAATGAGTTATGTATGTTTATGAGGTATTGTGAAGCATATGACTTTGTATTGTTGGTTGTGACTTGTAAGGTGCCTATTATGTTGATGTTCATGAGATTTTATTAAAGTGGCATGAAAGCATAACTTTCGAACAAATGTCCTTTTTAGCATGTTTTGCATATCCTCATACTTAGTACGTGTGTTGTACTAACCCCTTTCTTCTATTTTACTACAAGTGTAGGTTATGGTAACTAGGAGGAGATTGTGCTTTGGAGTTTCTTGGATTGCTTCACTCTTCCAAGTCTTTGGTATGTCCTCAAGATTCGAGGGCTATGTTTAGAAGTTTCTTAGTCATTGTAATAGACACTTAAGTTTCATTTCATTTGTAAAGGGCCATGTCCCTTAGTACATTTTAAGTTCTTGTCTAAGATTGGCTAAAGAGACTTAGTAGTTCCGCTTGCGTATTGATGTTTTCAAATATTGATGACTCTTGAAGTCTTATGGTTTTATTGAATAAAAGTTTTAAATTCTTAGTGATTTTTATGATCTATGCGATGAATGAATGCTAAGGTTTGTATGAGACCTCCGAGAGGTCGAATACACATGTAACGGCTAGGGGATGCTCTCAGGTCGTTACATCTACTTACTCAATATACGGAATGATAGAAGGTATAATTTGTAATTTAGTAGAAAAGTGTAGGTTTTTTTCTAAAGATGTTAGAAGGCCCATACAATAAAGCCGATAGTACAATTTTTTTTATGCATGTTGAACTTGCAATATCTTTGAAGGACTATAATACCCCTTATCTTTTTACTTAATGTCTAGAAACATACATGTTGAAAGTGTCTCTTCTACTATATAGGAAAACCTTCTTATTGATCTTGCAAAAGTATTGAAAGTTCAGTAAAAAAAACTTTTTTTTCTAAAAAAATATTTACTTGCAAAGAAAAACATGTTATGATTTCTTACCCTTTAATGTTGATAAATTGTGTGTAGAATATACACTCAAATAATTAAATATTGGTGAATTGTATTTACACCTCACAAAGATAAAATTTTATTTGAGTACTTACGTCGAGTTAATAAATATATTCCTAATTTAAATTAATTTGATGTTTTTTTAATAAAATATTTATTAGGAGTTTATTTTTTAAAATTAATTATACTTTAAAAATATAAATATGACTATTAATAATCTTATATAGTTATTTAATGATATATATAATATTAAAAAATAAATTATTTTGGATATAAAGTTAAATAATAAATTTTCATTAAATTATTTAACTTTTAATTTTAAACAATTTAATATGTACATAATAAAAATGAAAATATATAGAAAAACTCAGTAAAGTATCATTGCATACATGTCAGTGTAAAATTAAATGGATCCTACTATACTCAATATATGAAATGATCGAAGGTATAGTTTGTAAATTAGTAGAAAAGTGTAAGTTTTTTTGTAAAGATGTTAGAAGGCTCAAACAATAAAGCTGATAGTACAATTTTTTTATGCATGTTGAACTTGTAATATCTTTGAAGGACCATAATACCCCCTTATCTTTTTACTTAATGTCTAGAAACAAACATGTTGTATAAGTGTCTATTCTACTATATATATATATATATATATATATATATAATAAGCCACAATGCAACTATTATTGTAACTATCTTGTTAGCTTTCAACCAAAAGCTAATAAGATTTTTAGTTAATTGTAACTATCTTGTTAGCTTTCAACCAAAAGCTAACAAGATTTTTAGTTACATATTTATTATTTAGTTAAATAATAAATATGTCATTGTATGAGCTATTTATTACTCATTCCTTTTGAATTTGTTAATCTGATTTTGATCTGACACATAATTTCCGAAAGTAAATTAGATTTTGAGAAAAAACATTAAGTGATACTTGAAGTTGTCCCAGATTTCAAAAAGACACCTTAACTTTGCGTGCGTCCTATTATTCCACAAAACATTCAAAATCACAATAAATACACATTTTTTACACAATATTTCCACTTTGGACAAAAATATCTTTCGAATGTGCAATTTCTTAAAAACAAAAAGTCGGACCCATTATTGATGTATTGAAGGATGCTTTGGTAATTTCCTGTGATGAATTCGTTTTGTTTGTTTCTTTTAAATTTCTTTTACTATACTAAATAATTGTATAAAATATTATGAATCACGATAATTAATTACTTAAATATTTAAAAGATATAAAAATATATAAAAGATCTGATTGACTCTTCAAATTTTACCGGTGACACATAAATTGGGACAAATGAAATAATATATATTATTTGAAAATTTCTTAGAAAATACTATAAATTACAGTAATTAACAGCTAGAAATATTTCAAAGACAAAAAAAATTGATTGAATCCCAATTTTTTTTTAGTACTACATAAATTGAGAAAGAAGAAATGACCTATATTATTTGAAAATGGCGTAAAAGTATTACAAATCATACAATAAGAATTAACAATTTAAAATTTTAAAAGACTTTAATGCTTTATACTTATTCTATTTTCACTTTGGACAAAATATATCCTCCCAATATGCATATTTTTTTAAACAAAAAGTGGGACCCATTATTGATGTATTCAAGGATGCTTTGGTAATTTTTCTATGATGAATTCATTTTGTTTGTTGTTTAATTTTTTTTAAATAATTGTATAAAATATTATAAATCACAATAATTATTTACTTAAATATTCAAAAGATATAAAAATATGTAAAAGATCTGATTAACTCTTCAAATTTTATCGGTGATACATAAATTGGACAAATAAAATAATATATATTATTTGAAAATTACTTAGAAAGTACAATAATTTACAGTAATTAACAATATAATATTTTAAAGACAAAAAAAATTGATTGAATCTCGAAATTTTATTAGTACCACATAAATTGAGAAAGAAGAAATAACCTTTATTATTTCAAAATTGCGTAAAAGATATTACAAATCATACAACAATAATTAACAATTTAGAATGTTAAAAGACATAATTTTTTTTTTACCATAGTTAACAATAATTAAAAATTTAAATTATTTTAAATTAATATTAACGTTTGATTAACTCTTTAATTTTGTCTTTGTCACATAAATTGAAACAAAAAATGATACATATTGGGCCCGTGTTAACACGGGCTCCGATGTCTAGTGTATATATATATATATATATATAGAAAAGAAATAAAAAGGTTACACTTTATTTTTTTATATAAAAAGGTTACATTTGAAGCTAGGAATATATAACTCACTTTTTAATTATTTATTAGTTCAATAAAGGGAAGAAAGAGTGGATAAGCTCATCTGTTTCTCTCTACTAAAAAAAAATGGAAGCTCTTGGTCATGGGCTCCTACCCCTCGGTGCTGTTAGGACTTGTCAAAAAGAAGGAAGGTGTCAACTTATCGGTCCAATCCATTTTCTTAGCTCTCCAGTCTCATCTTCTCTAAAATCGTTAAAGGTTCGTCTATCGCTTTATTTGTTCATTAGTACCATGTATTGACAACTGTGAAATGGGGTTTTGTTTGGTTTGGTTTGGTTTGCTTCAGTATAAGAATAACATAAGGATGCAAGCAGTGCAAGAAGAATATGAGTTGAAGCAAATGAAAGATATGGCTGCGGCTAAAAAGAGATGGGATGCTCTGGTATTTTTCTCCCACTAGTGTTCAATTTTTTTTGATAGTCAAAAAATTGTGTTTGATTTATCTGGAATAGTCTTAAATGACTTCAATTTTACATTTTGGTGAATACAATTTCGTTAAACTAGGGCTTGAGCAGACCACCCATCTAAAGACTTCCATTTTTCAACATTCCATCTCATACATTAGTGCGTGGACAAATTTATTTTTTTTTCTTTAGTCTTTCAAAATTTTCAAGGGTGTTACATTGGAAATTCCTAAAGGAATTTAGCACTGTAAACTTTTTATACAATTAAATCAATTGTGTATATTAAAATTTAGAACAAGTAGTATTATATACTTTGGACCTATAATTTTTTAAATTTAACGATTCAGTCTTAAGAACCTAAATGTCGAACCGATCAAATTTATATATTAAATGCATCTTTTCATAATAGTGCACCCATCCTTCTGAAATTCTTGATACACCTTTGCCGACATCCCTAAGGTTATGTGTCCCAGTAGAAAAGAAAAAAATAGAAACTCTAAATATATCTTACTTTTTGAACTTCCATGGTTCAGATTATAGTTTGTGGTTGTTCATGTCTATAGAGTAATTAACTAGCTCTATGAATAGCATAATAAATGCCCTTCTTTGGATTCAGATGCTCCTGTTTACACACATACATTGTGTGCGCATATGTTGTCATTCTCTAAACCTTCGCCTGGACGGAACTGGCACTCGGTACCTTAACTTGCTCAAGCGAACTAGCTCTACATGACATTCACTTGAGACATGTGGAATGAATGAAATATATTCATAATATACATTCTTCAAAGAATAATACATTCATAAAATATTGTCTTTAACCATGCAAACCGAAGTCCGGTATTTAATTGGAGAAGGGTAGATGGCCCGGCCCATTATCCACCGAGTTTAGAAGGTTGTGATTGGTCCAAAGGGCGGGTCACGAGCAAATTTCTCGATTATCAAAAATAAAATAAAATATTGTCTTTAAATTCAAATCTTTAAAACATAAGAATTCAATAAGTTGGAGTATTTGGCAAAGTTTGCATAATAGAACATCAAGACTCTTCTATCTATGAAGTTTCTAAACATGACATAAATATCAACATTTATTTGGACAAGATCTCGACATATCCGTAAGCTAACAAAGTTGACATAAATAAAGACCACACTTTAAGAGCAAGTGGGGCTCACCAAAAGCTAAATGTGCGGCACCTAGTGTGTAGCCTTGTCGTTTTGTATCAAACTGCATTGTGAAATGCAACACCCCCGACAAATGGGGCGCAAGTACATGGAGTAGTACTTGCATGTAATATGACATAGAATGAAACATAAAGTATACATGAAATGAAAGGAAAACCAAAGTAATGGAATAAGACATGAAAGAGTTAAGTGACTCAATCATTAGGTTGATCTGAATGTTTGCATTATTAATCACACGGTATTCTTTTATGAGAGTTTCTTAAATAATTACATATCCACATATGATTAATCATAAGGTACTATTTCTTAAATAATTGACATATCCACTTATGAGCACATGAAGTCCAATCTTGGTCCAATTGGTTAGGCCATCCCATCACCTTGCGGGGGTGATGAAACATACATAACATATGCTAGCATTTGAATCCATACCATAATCCTCAAGGATGTAACCTAGAGGAATCGACGAATTAACGGTACAAGTTACAACCCGTATCATACGTTGACATCTGTAGTTTCGGGAATTTGTCATTAGGACTCACACCTTCTTGATTAGCAATACTTCTCCCAAAACATTAACATGATAAGGATTAGCTCAAGGGATCATAATCATAATTCACGTTTCATCATCATGTGCATCATGTCGTAAAATCATATTCTTCATGTCCTTGAAGAAAATCATAAGTTAATATTTGTATAGTCATGGTGAAATAAATGAAATTCATATTATGGCAATGTAATGAGAATATAAGGGATTCCTAAAGAGTTCATGATGTTCATAATAAATTTACATGAACTAAGCGTAACATTTCATAATTTACCCCAACTATCTCATAGAGGAGAAATTCATGGGTTTCAAGGAACGCGATGTGGCGAAGAACAATAATTGTCCCTCAAGAGGAGAGTTAGCCCTAGATACCTTAATTGCTCCAAAATAATAAATAAAAATCTGAACTTTGACGAAGAACTCCAAAGCTCTACGCTTAATTTTTTGGAATGGTTTTCTTGGAAACCATGTAATCCTAGAGACTAGAGTAGAATCACGTTATGAATTCGTCCACGTACGTTAGAATAACTTAGAATAGACTTACCTTGATATGGAAAGGAGAGGAGAGGAGTCTTAGGACTCGGGAAACGAATGAAATAAAATTTTAGAAAAACTTGTATTGGATCGTATTTATAGGTTGGGGATTGGGCCTGATAGTTAGCGGGTCGCGAGCTCCATTGCATTGAACTTCCTAGCGATGGATGTCGCATCCCATACTTAAATGACTTTTCTCTCCCCCTTCCCTTTGGTCGCAACACGACCTCCACTTCGTCCAACATGGGCTTGATGGTTGTCAGGTCAGGTATCGCGTCAAAATGGGTGATGTGCTGCAACCTCCACTGCGTCCAACATGGACGCGATGCCCCATCTCATCGAATACTTAGAATTATGCGACTTTGGTAAAATATGCGTAACTTCTTGTAGTGGGCTCGGATTTATGAATGGTTTGATGCATTGGAAACTAAACACAACCCATCCAAGTTTAACCTCAACTCCCGAGCACAACCATATTCATCGGGTTAAGATCGAATTACTCATTGCCAATTTGTTAACCCTTGGCCCGGAAGTACGAGGCGTAGAGACTTTTGATGCAAGAGTATATTTAAGTACTTATTCGCTCATTCAATTGAATAGCTTATGTCATTCTCGTTCTCATTTTTGCATGTACTGGTTAAGCTTGAATAATGTCTGACATGCAGCTGTCATTAAATAAAGTTCTGCTGCCCGTAAAAGCATCACATATGAGCACAAAGAATATTAAGCTATCACACATGTTTGATGACTCCATAATTTGTATTACATGAATGATACTTATTGTGTGTCAAAATGTGGAAGTAAGGACTATGAACATGTTATGTTCTCCTAGGAACTTCTGCTCCAATAACTGCCAACCTAGAGGAACTGGATAAGTTACTGCATACGTAGTTGCAGAGATGTTTAATTTGGCGTTCTATATACAGAAAGAACAGAGTTTGTTAGTGTAATTGAAACATGTTTTCCGAGTCCCATCCTCCTAGGTGATGAGTTATATCACAGTCTCAACTTATTAGAAATCATATGTCCTGTAATCATTTAATTTGTGCTGTACAGGGACATCTTAAGCCATGATTATCCTTTATTAAATTCTTCACTGTATTACTATGATAATAACATTTGTGTTTCCCTGTTTATTGTAGATCAGGGAGGGGAAAGTTAAGGTTCTTACTCCAAGGGAAGCTGGTTATGCAATTCAACTCTCAAACAAAATGTTGCTTGATGTTCGTCCCTCTATGGAGCGAAAGAAGGTTGATTCAACTTTCTTTCAAATACCACTTCTCTCTACTATCCACATTTGACGAAATACAAGGCGAATCTAAATGGCTCAGCATAATTCCCCCTACAGCTTTCCATCATTTCTCTCTACATGCTTTACACAATCCTCAATTAGTTGTGCTAGTATTTGCTTAACTTTGCATGTCAGTGGCTGTTCTTCTTTCAAAACTCCTTGCTATGGTTCAAGTCTGTTGTCTAAGATTATCAAAGTTTGTGATGCGGGAATACCAAGTTTTGTTGAAAAAAGTTCCTCTAAAAACTCTAGGTTCAGGAATTTTGGGATATGAATTAGATTAAAAGCAGAATATTTCCCTTCTTAAACGATTGTGTTATTTGTTATCCTGATTTTTTAACTGTTTTGCAGGCATGGGTAAAAGGCTCCACCTGGATTCCAATTTTTGATGTTGATACTAGTTTAGAACTTCGTACTCTTTCCTTGAAAGCAACAAACTTTTTGATGGGTAACAAACTTCTCTTATGACACACAAATGATTCATTTTTAGTATACTTAATCTTTATAATTACTTGGTGATACACAGACATATAGCTTGACTTTAGTCCAAAGAGATGCACATCTAGTGATAAGAATCAGATCACTTGAATAAATAAGAAATAACGGGGAAGCTAAACTATGATGATTAAAGACAAGAATTGAAAGATATGTGAAATTCGAGAATAAAATCCCCAAATTTCAAGATAAAGTGCTAAGAACCCTAATGGATCATAGTATTCAAAATTAGCGGATTAAAACTAATTATGATATTAATAGAGTCAATTCAAGAACTTAGATCAAAAGTGATCTACACCCCTATTTCAAAGAAATACAAGACAACAATAAGTATAAGACTAATTACCTTTTTATTTTGTGATAACTCTCCTTTTTATGAAAGCAGACTGATTTCATATTATTTTAGGAAGGATACAAGAGAGTTTGTTGTTGAGGATTTTGGATATCACTTTGTTGGAGGTATTACAAAGGCTAACAGAACTGAGATCAGAGAATCTCCGAGGATGGTCAATTTCGGGAATCATTACTAAGCAATTATGGGTAACGGATTTAGGAAGTTAGGAGCCTTGAAAGAAAGCTTCCGCACTCTATGCAGATCAGTGCAAATAATATCCCACAAATTGATAGAAATAGCCACTCAGGCCATCAGGGCCTGGTGCACTATCTTTGTCCTTGTCAGAAATAGCCACTCAGGCCATCAGGGCCTGGTACACTATCTTTGTCCATGTCAAATGCACGATCTCTGATCTCTTGGATTGTAGGGATGGCTGTAAGCATGTTATTGTCATCATCAGTTATGCATTGAGAGGTGCACCATTGCCTTGAACATTTCTCACTGGATTGTAAGGATGGCTATGAACATTTCATGTAAATATCTCACAACTGTTTCTGCAATGCTTTCATTACCTTCAAGCCTCTGATTTTGCTCATCCATGATCTTGTTAATGGCTAATCTTCTTCTCCTCTCCCTTATAATCACTCTGAAAAATAGGCTGTGTTGGCATCCCCTTCCTCAAACGACTTAGCGCTTGCCTTTTTTCTCGTAATATTCTCCTGGATCTTGAGGTACCTTGTAATTCAACTTTGCATTTAGTCCTCTCCTATTTCAAGAGAATTGTCACTCACACAATTGTCCTCAAGGGTTCTCATTTCTGCTTCTGGCCTTTTAGGAACCTCATAGATATCACCATAAGTCCGTCTGAACCGGCAACTAAGAGTTTTACAAATATTCTTGATTTTTTAGTGTAGGATGTAAAGGGGATTCCCATAAATTTCTTCTTCCCAGGCTTCCTGAACTGTTTTGAGGTAATCTTGATATTCAGTCCTGAAGTTGAAAAACTTGAAATATCTTATGTGAGAGGTGTTATTGCTTATTTTCACAAGCAGCGGGGCGGGCATAATCTGAAGAGCGGCATGATCTGAACATGCTCTGGAGAGATGAGTAACTGACGTGTTTGAATAGAGTCGATCCAGGCATTGTTGTTCACAAGTCTATCCAGTCTCTTCCAGATTGTGGTGGGAGGATCTCTGTTGTCACACCATGTATAAGTAGAACCTGTGAATCCTGCATCTTGAAGACCACATTCATTGAGGAACTCTATGAAATCTGGATTCTCCTCTGGTCTATAGCTTCTGCCTACTTTCTTTTCTTCACCGGAGGTTTTAACATTATAATCACCAATAGCACCCCAAGATCCTTGAATGTCGCTGGCCATATTTATAAGATCTTGCCAAAGTTCTCTTCTTTGTTCTTCAGTGCATTTAGCATAAACAATTGTGAGATGTATACGAGAATTATTGTGATAAGTAGCACTTGTCAAGACATGTTGCTTTCTATCCTTATGATACAAATATCAACTTCTGTAGTTGAGAAGAGCCATATTTGTTTTAGCAGCTGAAAAAGCCCTGGTGCATGCCTAGGTTCCGCTTGTATTTCTCAATCTTCCCTCTATCAACCATTGGCTTGTAAAGGCAGATCAAAGGAATTTGAAACTGCTGTGTGATGGTTTGGAGTCTCTCAAAGACTCGAGATCTTTCAGAGCCTATTCAACGTTAGAGTGGGTTAGAGTCCTAGATTGATTGGGGAATGGACGGTTGGTCTGCTTGTATGGATTTGGGCAATCCTTTCCTCACGAGCTAGATTTTGGGGTTGAGTTAGGCCCAGGGGCCATATCTTTACATGGTATCAGAGCTAGGTCCATCTCTGGTTGGGCTCCCGGTCAATGCTCCAGTTGGGCCTGGGGTGTTAGAGTGGGTTAAAAGTCCCACATTGGTTATGGAATTGACCGGTGGTCTGCTTATATGGATTTGGGCAATCCTCCCCTCACGAGCTAGCTTTTGGGTTTGAGTTAGACTCAGGTGCCATATCATTACAATTTACACCCTTATTCCATGATATAGTATCAATCATTGGGAACATTTAGGGTTAGGATCTTATTGATCATCCTTGTTCTTTTCTGTCATCTTGTACTCTTGAATAAACTCCCCACCCTGTGAAAAATTGTTGTAAAAGGTGATGTTTTGCTGAACTGGTGTTCCTTCGGTGTAAATCCATTTCCTGATATTCAGAGTTGATGTTAACTCTAGTGAGCTTATCATCTGATTGGGCGATCCTTTCTTCTCCTCTGTTGATCGTTTCAACTTTAGTTTCCATAAATTTCACATCATGAAAGACTTCATCATATTCATCTCTTGTATCCGCTGGTGCTGGATTCAGATCAGGTTGTTTGTGAGTGGAATTGTCAATGTCCTGGTTGCTGTTCTTTTCATGAACACCGGGATCTATGTCTTCTTTTCTATTATCCTTATTGACAATTGTCTTCCCTTGTCCTTCCTAGTGGAGGTTTAATGGAATCATGTGTTATTTTACCTGTTTTCATTCTCTTGACTGCTCTATTCGGGTTTTCTCTATTTGGATCTCGTCTCAACTCTCCCCTTGAATTGTAATATCATTAGGAATAACAACTGTCTTGTCAGATTTCTTCCTCTTGTTTTGCAAACCTTTGATGTCTTTTGGATTTTTGATAATTAAGCTGACTATTTCTCCCTGTAGATCAGTATCAATGTTTCTGGAGTTGGCTATTGTTCTACTTCTGGTACTTGTAATGCTTAGCCCAGCCTGTTGCTTCTTGATTCTTCCACTTTCCTTCTTTTTTTGTGCTTTGTCCCATCTTGTGCTTCTTTCCTGTTGTTGAGTATCCTGAGTATTATTCTATTCTTCCATATTCTCATTGGAGCAGCCTGCAGTGTCCATTACCTCATTTTCAGTCCCTTCCTGTAGTATATTGAAAGAATTGTTAATCTCTGTTCTGATATCCACTTCACCGGAGTTGGCTTGTCAGAACATGTTTCTATACCCATGTTGTTGTCTTTGTCCTGATTTTTCCCTCTTTGTGCACCATTGTGACCTATTCCTTTTCCTCTTCTTCTATCCTATGTTGCGCGGACTCTTCATTTTTGCGGCCGAACCCGTCTCGACGCGACACTGGTGCGGGCGCGGGTGCGGGGTGCGTGTCAGATTCGGTCAATCCGATCCGGATACTTTGACCAAAGCCGAGAAAAATTTGGGGAAGAGATCAATTTCATGGCCGGCGAAAGTTGACGACGACGAAGTTGTCACGTCTAGCTGCTCCATGGAAAAGAATAATGAAGAGGCAAAGCTTACAAGAATAGAGAGAGAGCATACATATCTTTTTTCTTGTACAAAGGAGGCGAAGGGGCTCCATGGGAAAGAATAAATAATTCAAAGTTTTTTTTTCTTGAAAAAGCAGAGAGAGCTTTTTTTCTTGGAAAAGAAAAAAGCAGACTAGGGTTTCTTGGGAGAAGAAAGGGCGTTCTTGGGAGAAGAAAGGGCAGCACACAGAACTTTAATGAATTGTACTACTATCTAATTTAAGTTAGACTCTCTCTCTCTCTCTCTATATATATATATATATGATTATTTTTTTTTATAATAAATAAAAGGAATTATAATGTTTTAAAAATTAATTAGTAACAAGTAATTAATTTATGCTTTTAAATTTGTATATCTATAATTGATATGCTTTTAAGTATAGCATTTTACAAGATCATCATCATCATTGTATTTTATAATATTGAATAATTTTAGCCGAATCCCCGCACCCGTATCCATACTCGGATTCTCACCTTAAAATTTAAATTTTGCCGAATCCGACTCTCGGATTCGCATCCATCTCGGATACCCGCACCCGAGTCCGAGCAACTTAGCTTCTATCCACATTTTGCCAATTGTCATTCCTGTTGGCTTCAGATTCCGACAATAATTTATATTTGTTTTTCAGATTTTAGGCTACAAAATTCTGATTTCACATAATGTCTTTCGGAGTTGATATTTTGGCTCCAAAAATACGGGAATAGGAAGTTCAAACTATTTAGCTTGGGTTTTCTCAAATCAGTTGTGGTGCAAGGGTCAAAGTGTCCAAGATCACTTAATGAGCAATGCTAGTCAAAAGTGTTTTTGTTGGAGGGAACCTAGTATCATAGAGGAGTAAGAAACAAAGTGTTGTATCGCGATCCAGTGCAAAATCTGAGTATAGAGCTATGTCATAGTCTACGTGTGAGATTATGTGGATACATCATTTGTTATCTGAAATTGGATTGAAGCATCATACACCAACGGAACTCTAGTGTGATAATCAGGCTGCTCTTCATATAGCCTCAGATCTGGTGTATCATGAAAGAACAAAACACATTGAGGTTGATTGTCATTTTATTAGTGAGAAGATTCAGGAAAATTTGATTTCCATTGTCTACACGAAGACGAGAGAACAATTAGCTGATTCGTTCACCAAGGCATTAATGGAACTCGAGTTACTTATCTTTTTGACAAGCTGGGTATGATCATATCTATGCTCCAGCTTAAGGGGGAGTGTTACAGTATATGGTAACAAATCTCAGGGGTGATAGTAGAATATTTAAGACTAATAAGAGTGATTGTAAAATATTTTCTTTTGTTTGTTTTGATTGATTTCCTTTTATAGGATTCTTTGTAATTCTATAAGTACCTTGTATATTCAAGAATATAATGATAACTTCTTCCATTAGATTACATATGCTATTCCCTTGTTTTCTTTATCACTGGGGCTATGATGACATGCATGGCGATTTTGGTTTTGGGGATAGAAATGACGGAGGAGTGTCTCTTTTGGATTGTGCAAAAGCTTTTGCGTTGGTGATATCTAACTCAAGGTTTTAGGAGGAGGAGTACCTGATCACGTTTCATAGTATGGTGACCAGGACTCAAATCAATTAGCTACTCCTTTGGAAGAGAGATAGAACATGTAAGGACTCTTAAGTTATCCCGAGTGAATATCTTACTACCCAACATATGCTCTAGGTAATGGATCTAGAAATTAAAAGTAAGAAGAGGAGGACGAGGGCTTTATATGACCCTTGAGTGTTGAATGATTGATTTCCTAGCTTAATTTTAGGAGTAATTGATATTGTATTGATTATGTAATATTTTTCTTTCCTTATGTTGCGGTAGGACTTAATGTATAAGAACACATTCTCATGGGATGTAAATTCATACAGAAATACAAGAAGCCTTTTCTTTTTTCTAGAAATCTTGAAGAGAAAAGAAGAAAGATTCCATGGTGTTGTCTAAATGGAATAACTTTGTAAATAAAATAGATACACGTCTTTTGATTGTCATAGTACATTCTCTAAGCTTCTGATCACCAATTTACATATCTTCTTCTTAATAGGAGGTTGGTGGAGTGGTGTCCCTGCTCTTTCTTACAACAAGTATGCTATAAACAGCCCCCTTCTATATAATATTAAATTTGTTTTTCATGTCAGTTCCATATTTTGATTATAAAGGATAAACTAATATCCTCTACAGAGAGTTCTTGTCAAATGTTGAGGAGAAATTTGCCAAAGATACAGATCTTATTGTGGCATGCCAGAAGGGATTGAGGTGAATTTATCTGTCTATTAACCACATTTCAGATTCTCTTCTATGAAGTAAAATTCTGCACTCTAGTGGCTGAACACAATTACTTACGGAACAATCCAGGTGAAGTTTATCAGTACACTTCTGTTGCAAAGGAAGTGGAGGTTCATGTATCTCCATGGTGATCCAAGTTTAGCACTCAAACGAAATTATGAGAATCTGGATTTTTCAATGTTTTCGAACATGAATATTCATGGAGCAACTATCAGATACATCATAAATTGGATCCTTTGTAGCATGACACTTGACTGTTTTCTTGCATATTAGTAGGAACAGTAGAAGAGTTTTAATATATCTAGCTGGCAGAGTATCAATTTCTGAGGTAGTAAGCATCTCATGCTCTTAGTAGGTCCATGGTCAGAGAGATTAGGCACTTAAAGGTTCTTATGCTCATAATGAACCTGCTGATTTGCTTTCCTCACTGCTTATGCGGAGTCCTTTTCATCAGGCAGGTCCATTGCGGCTTGTGAGGTGCTATACAATGCTGGTTACAACAACATTTTCTGGGTTCAAGGTGGTTTAGTAGCTGCTGAAGAGGAGGTTCGAACACATCTTATTTTGTCTGTTTTGCTTAATAAATATGCATCTTTCCAGAATACAAGTTCATAGTGGCATTTAAATACAATTTGGATTAGGATCTTGAAAGAGAAGGTCCTCAACCATTCAAGTTCGCAGGAATTGGTGGGCTTTCAGAGTTCCTTGGGTGAGTACTTTGTGCTTCTGCCTGTACATCCAGACACCTTTATATTTGATAATGACTTTCTACTTCTGGTGTCTACAATTTTGATGTAAAACAGCTGTTATTTCATCTTTACAGTTTTTAAAACATATGCACCTTATGAAGGTAGACCAGTTTAATCACAAATGATGTTATCAATTATGCACTCTTAACTGTATATCACAAGTTCTAGTGGCGTAAGCATAATTTTTCACAAGTGGTGTTGACATTTAAGGAAGTGAACAAATGAATAAATTGCCTATTTAAGGTGTGAAAATTAACTTATATATGAGGTAATTTTTTAAAATGCTCCCAGGCACGGTAACCAAGGACCTTCTCTCTCCTACTTCCTAGGATAGCAGAAGGCTCACGCCGGTGCCGACCACCATCAACAAACCATTCTTTCTCAGCCAATCAATACTCCCCCACTGTGAGAATTGCTTCAACCTTTTTTCTTTTTTTCGTTCGCTCCACAGATCAGGTATTTACTATGGCAGACAACAAAATCTATTTTAACGCAGGCTTCAAGTCTTTCGACATCACAAGATGGAGTTCCGGCAACACAACCTGGTTTGACTGGGTAGAGAGAAGTAGAAAAAGAATGCGAAGGATAACACTGAGCAAAAAGATAATGGAATGGATTTGTTATATCCTCAAGGAAGCCTCTAACGACAATAAGAATTTGGTTAGAAGATGGAGGACAAAAGAACAAATTTCAGAATTTTACGGCACCAGAACGTACAACGTACATGGAAGGTACATGAGTTTTTTGGCCCTCATAGGAGAAACCAAAGAAGTTATTATTGTTCCTGAACTTGGCATTAATGCGGGATGGAGAGACATAGCATTCAAGATTGAAGGCTTCATTAACACCACTCCACAATGTTTAGTCAAACAGCATTCAAAGCCAACTATTCCGTATGCCAGGGTAGTTGAGAGAAGTAAATGGCAACAACGAAGTCACAAAGAAGCCAATGCTAACATAGAGGGCCCATTAGGGAGAAGTATTACGGGATTATTCGGAGGATCTGAGAGACCCACTCTGACTGCTGTAAGAAAATGGGCCTCCTCGACCTGGAAGAAAGCATTTGGAGTTAACATCTATGAGATGGCAGGGCACATCTTCCTTTTTGAATTCCCAAACAAGCACATGGCAGAACAAATTCTACAAGGAGAATGGAATTGGAAGAACATGAAGATGAAACTAGAATGGTGGAACCCACTAGTTAGCTGCGTACCATCACAACAAAGACAGGAAAAGATCTGGATCAAAGCAATAGGAGTACCCCTGCATGGCCCAAAGAAGTCTTTAAAAAGAAATAGGTGATAAATGTGGAGGATGGTATAGACTGGAGGAGGAAATAGAACTGAGAAACCATCTCAGATGGGCCTGTATTGAGATTAAGAATGAAGGGCAGAAAATACCCAGAGAGGTCGCCATAACCAAACAAGGATACACCTTCAGGATTCCGATCTGGATCGAGAAAGTTACGACCTTTGAGAAGGCATCGGGAAAAAACATGGAAAATCAGATTTCCAGGGCGGAGACGGCGAAAATTGGGGAAACCCTAGATGAGGGCTTTGCACGGAGGTCTGTTGCATGTCCAATGAAGAGGATGGGTAATACCCAGAGGTTAAAAACATCTTTTGAAGTCATCAAGCAAGTAGCCAGATTGACAGCTGTTGATTGGATGGCACACGTGGGGAGTGGAAATAATTCAAATTTAAATCCATGTGAGGAACACGTGAGGTCTACAAGGCGGGAGATGAATAGTTTGAGTCATGGGCCGAACCAAAACCATAAACCACTCCAACAAAAATTAAATACCTCACAAGCCCAACCCAATCTAGAACAACACGTTGAGGAATTCTGGGAGGAGACCACGACAATCAGAACATCTTCTCCAGAGAATTTCAACGCAACAGAAAATCTTGAATTCATTGCCACAACTTCAGATGCAGGATATGTGGGGGAAAATTCAAAGATGAAAGAGACAAGTCTAGAAGAGACAGAGGGGACTGTAATTGTGAGGGAGATAAAGGGGAATGAGAATTGCAAGGAACAATCCATTGTGATGGGCAATTCATGTCTGGCAGTCAGAAATTGGGAAGTGGACGAGGTGATACCCTTAGCTACAGAAGCAGCTAAACAGGTCGTTGACAAGGAAAAGTCCACAACAGTTTGGGTTCGAAAAAATTTAATCAAGCTCGGCAAAATGTTTGGAGCTTACTTTAATTGCCATGAAGAGGAAGCCTTGGAACTTCTTATACAAAGTGATGCGTGCAGGCAGATTAGAAGGATGGAGACATCATCAGAAATCAGAAGAACTAGATTCAAAGGCACCAATGAATTGAAGAATTTAATTACTTTTGATGTTAAGTTCAAAGCTAGTGAGGCCAGGAGCGCGGGGAAAGGAGGTGCACAGCCTGTACCATGAAGTTCAACCTAGTGTCTTGGAATGTTAGGGGAATAAATGATGGGGGTAAAAGAAGAGTGGTGAAGAGTTGTATAGAATTTTGGAAGCCTGACATAGTGGGAGACATTCAAGAGATAGTGAAGCAAATATGGGGAGGGAGATGGGTTAGATATGCTTGCCTAGAAGCAAGTGGTACCAGGGGAGGGATTATCATGTTATGGGATAGTAGAGTTTGGAAGGGAGAGGTGCAACAAATAGGGGTACATATGCTAACTTGTAGTTTTGAAGGCCTGCTCCAAAACTTTAACTATCACATTACAGGGGTGTACGCACCAAATTGCAACGTGGAAAGAAGAGAGGTTTGGGATGAATTAGGTGCGGTCAGAGGTTTAATGGAGGGCCCTTGGGTAGTATGTGGGGACTTCAATGTATGCAGGTTCCCCACAGGGAAGAGAAACTGCCAAAGGAGATCTACTGCCATGGTAGAATTCTCAGACTTCATAGAAGACCTGGAGCTTATTGACTTGCCACTTGAAGGAGGAACACATACTTGGTTCAGGGGAGATACAAACAATGTTGCATCAAGGATAGATAGAATCCTATTCACAACCGAGTGGAGTGAACAATTTAGTAAAATGAAGCAGGTTGCTTTACAAAGACTGACATCAGACCATGTGCCTATAGCTTTACACTGTGGACCATGGGATCTGAACAAATCTTATTTCAAGTTTGAAAATTGGTGGCTGAACACAGAGGGATTTATAGATAAAATCAGGTCTTGGTGGAATTCTTTTGCATATACAGGAAACCAGACTACATTTTAGCATGCAAATTGAAAGCACTGAAGGGTAAGCTCAAGGAATGGAGTAAGGAAGAAAAAGGAAATTTGCTTTTGGAAAGATCCATCCTGTTAAACAAGATGGCAACTTTGGACTCTATTATTGATAATAGAGCACTAACAGGGGAAGAGGCTGCATTAAAGGCAATTACTCTCCTGGAGTATGAAGAACTACTCAAGAACGAAGAGACTGCATGGAGGCAAAGATCCAGAATTTTGTGGCTAAAAGAAGGTGACAACAACACTAAGTTCTTTCACAATTCAGCCAATGCACATAAAAGGAGTAGCTGTATTGACCAACTGGAAGTACAAGGTGAGACAGTGAAGGAGCCTGACAAAGTGAAAAAGGAGATCATACAGTTCTATAAGAAGCTGTACACAGAAACAGAGAGATGGAGGCCTGCAGGAAACATGATAAATTGTCCTACAATCTCAAAAGCAGAAAAAGTACAATTACAAGCCAAATTTGAGGAGGAGGAGGTGCTCAACTGCCTGAAAAAGTGTGCTATAGATAAGTCCCCTGGACCTGATGGATACACAATGGGCTTCTTCATCAAATGCTGGGAAGTTCTATAACATGACATTATGAATGCCTTCCACAACTTCTATGAACATGAGATATTTGAAAGAGCTTCAATACAACATATATTGCACTGATTCCCAAAAAGAAAGGGGCAAAGGAGTTAAAAGATTTTAGACCAATTAGCTTGATAGGTAGTTTCTACAAGCTTTTGTCTAAAGTGTTGACTGAAAGGATCAAAAGGGTGATGGATAAATTGGTAGACTCCCAGCAAATGGCTTTCATTCAGGGCAGACAAATTATGGATGCAGTATTGATAGCTAATGAAGCAGTAGACTCAAGAATATCACAAAAGATGCCTGGAATCCTATGCAAATTGGATATAGGAAAATCTTATGATCATGTGAATTGGGGGTTTCTAATCAACACTCTCAAGAGAATGGGATTTGGGGAGAAGTGGATCAAGTGGATCAGATTCTGCATCTCAACTGTAAAATTCTCAGTAGTGATAAATGGATCACCCGAAGGTTTTTTTTGCAGCTCAAAGGGGAATAAGACAAGGGGACCCTCTGTCCCCTTTTCTATTCATCCTAGCCGTGGAGGGTCTCAATAATATGATTAAGACAACAAAGGTCAATGGCTGGTTATTTGGTTTTGAAGTGGCTAAAAACAATGGAGAAAGTCTAGAGGTGACACATCTACAATACGCAGATGATATCATAGGGAATTCTTGAGGTTCATAAGCAATCACTAAGAATAAGACGGAAGGTTTTTATCATAAGCTCAAATTAATTCTGGAAGGAAAGCTCATAGATATGGAGAACATAGTGTGGGAAAGAACAACGATATTTCCGCACGTAGAGGATAATCTTAAATACCTTAACCACTCCAAAATACTTGGGGAGGAATTCTAATTTTGAAGAACTCCAGGAAATCTGTTCTTGAACCTTGAGATAGGTTTTTTTGAAAACCTTAGAATTGTAGGTTAGAATCAATGTTATTAGAGGTGAACTTATGGCCTGAAGTGAGGCTCAAAACGCATTGAGCGCTTCGCCTCGCTCTATGTGCGCAATGAACACTTCATTTTATTGTAAAAACGATCAATTTCTTTGTCCATATATTTGTTATTCATGCTTATATAATTAGATTTGTATATATATATATATATATATATATCTATCTATCTGCGCGTGTGCGCGTGTATGTGTGTGTATATGTATGTACGTTTTCCGTTTGCACCTTTTCTTAGTAAATCCCACACTTTATTTGCGCTTAAAGCCCCAATGAACCTTAGAGTTTTTTTGCGCTTTTCGCTTTTGATAACACTAGGTAGAATCTTGTTAAAAATCATAAATATTGATTAGAATCGGTTAAAAATACTTAGGAATACATGGGAGGGACTTATCTTGATAGAGGAGGTTGAGGAGAGGAGAGAAAACCAACCTTGGACTTGGAAGAATGAGAGAAGAACAAAAAAAATCGGAGAAAATGACTTTTTAATGAATCTCATTGAGTCATATGCGTTTGTATATGCTGGGGCATATTGTGATATGTTGTAGCATTTCCAAACACAGACCCAAAACAGAATGCCTGACATTTTTGGGTTGATATGCAGCCAAAATGCGTCCATATTGTATATGCGACTGCATATTGGTGTAGTCCACTTCAGTACGACCCTTTAGTAAAATGATCATCTATCCTTGTAGAAAATTCCAAATGACAAATGGTTTGTTGCATTGGAAACTAGACCCATATATCTTTAATTTGATAGATAATGAACCACGTAACTCTTCATATTCTAGGAGAAATGATTGTTTGAAGTTGACCCTTGCATGACCTTATACAAAAACTTAATTGGTAGCGAAGCTTTCAACTCAGCTTTGTGCTAGAGTTCCCTAACGATATTAATTAACATCCAACACACTTCCCACACTTAATACTTGATCCTTACACCTAGGTACAATCAAATTCGCCAAGTTAGGGTCTACATTCATAGTGTTTCAAACCATAGTCTGAAGGTACAAGGTGTTACAATTATGTTTAGAAATAGAAACTCATACCTAGTGACAAGGAACCAGAAGAATAAAAAAGTTATATGTGGTCGTCTCATTTATTAAAATGAGAAGTGTTTATACTAGTTATTTTCTTGTATGATATTATCTGTCTCGTACATTTAACCCCACCCCAATTTTCTCTTTTTTTTCCTGAAAAGAATGAGGGATTATTCCCCAATTTCGAATAGTTAAAGGGAAAGATTGGCCCATTTTTTCTTATTTTGGAGTAACCGTTAGAAAGGTATTTTTCAGCTATTTTGATAGTTGGAGTTTATTTCTGAAATAAAAACGTAATGGTAAGGGTACTTTGATCCAAAACATAACAAATGATAAAACTGACCCATTTTTAATAGTTCAGGGGCTTATTTGACCCGTTTCCCTACATAAAAATATAAATGGCCTTGACAAGTTGGCTGGTTTCACCGCACATGCAAGTATACATGGTTAACAAGTAATATAATAGTAAGTAGAGTATCGTTCCCAGGAGGACTTACTCAATTAACTCTTCAAATATGCTTTTGGTAAATCAGTAGGAGATATTCTAGGGTTATGGGTAGACATCAATCCTATTGAGCATTTGCTTTAGCTAACAAATTCGATTATTTGATGTACCAGTCACAGAGTTAATTTTGTTCCTAAGAATCTTCAGAGTTCTTAAATCTTACTCGCCTATTCAAATTATTCCAACACCTATATTCCTAGTCACTGGTGCGCAATTAATTATATGTGTCAGTGATCTCGATGAAACTTTGTATGGGCTGCTGCATGTGTTAGTGTGGTTTACCCATATACTGGCCCTAGGACTGGATCTGCTGTACCATATTCTATTTCAGCTCGAAATGACATGCGGTAGTAGGCTTGACAACAACCTAAGTTATATTCTCTATATTAGGCTTAGCCGCCTCTATCACCACCTTCTCCTCATTTTGTGTTATCACTTCAAGCGCTTGCTTGTCAACAACTACTAGGGGAACACCATTCGGGTTTACTTCTGCCAGTTTAGCAGCCTCTAGCCTTTTGGGCTGCTGTGTTTTTCCTCAATTTCTTGAGGTGTGTCTATTAAGGTTCTTCGTCTTGCTCCATCACCTGTTTCTTATATGGAGAGGTTACCCCCAACATTCCATCAAGGACCTAATGTTAATCACACAGTGAAGAGAAAAAGTTATAAGCTTGAACAAATACTCTCTCCGTCCCAATTTATGTGGTATCATTTGAAGGTGCAACATTTACGAAAGAAATGAATACCTAGAAATTTGTGGTCTAAAACAAAACGTTATTCAATTTTGTGGTTATAAATCATGTCATTAAGGATTAAAGGAGCACTTTTAAAGTTGAGTTGCTTCTCATTATACAAAGATGACATTCTTTTAAGGATAAACTAAAATGGAAAGTATACCACATAAGTTGAGATAGGAGTAACAATACAATCTAATCTAACAGAAAAGTGAATGCTGAAATCCCTGGGAACGACGCCAATGAACTTGCCGGTTGCACCACACACGCAAGTCATAGGTTGACAAGTAATATAATAGTAAGTAGAGGATCGTTCCCGCCAGGACTTATTGGATTAATTCTTCAAGTTAGATCAAATAGTCACAAAATATTTATCCAAGAAGTTTCTCAACATCTGAGTTATTATCTAAAATAGAATTTGTAACTTAAACTAATACACTTTTGAGTTAAAATCAGTAGGAGGAGATATTTTAGGATTACGGGTAGAATATCAATCCGGTTGAGCATCCTCTTTAGCTGACTAATTCGATTATTTGGTTTCCTAGTCACATAGTTAATTTTGTTCGTAAGAATCTTTAGAGTCCTTACTCGCCTATTCAAGTTATTCTAATGCCTATATTCTTATAGAATCAACAATAATAAGAACACATTTATATTCCCTGGATAATAACTAAGCAAGGCAAGTTGGTGACTCAGTGTTATCAAAGGCGAAAAGCGCAAAAAGGCTCTAAGGTCCGTGGGGGCTTTAAGTGCAAAGCGCAAATAAAGTGTGGGCTTTAATGAAAAAAGGCGCAAAGGGAGAAAAAATACAAATATATATGTTTAGTCCAAGACTAATAATTATAAAAATGAATGACAAATATATGACCAAAGAAATTAAGAAAAAAGTGAAATATCAATTGTTTAGTGTCACTTCTTCATAAGAGGCTCATTGGCAAGGAAATGTATGTCTTAGAACCTTGATGAAGACACTGAAGCGCACATAAAGTGAGGCGAAGCGCTCAACATATTTTGAGCCTTGCTTCAGGGCTTAAGCGCGCCTTTGATAACACTGGCTGGTGTATCTCTTTCCTAAATTCAAATCTTTCTTTTGAGGTCCGAGTTCAAGAACAATCCTGTATGCAATTTATGATTTCCTCTCTTGAGTTCATTCATAGATAGATAGTATTCAATTGGTGATCAAGCAATCAAGTAATGAAGAACAAGATTGAATAAATATACCAATAACGATAATCAAAATCTTAACCAAGACTTCTACTACAACATTTATGAATATCCCGCAATCGTAGAACAAAGGTACCACTTCTGACAAGATTCTTTTAGTAGGTAATGGAGATATTATAAGCATTTCATTAGTTATATATTAAGGTTCCAATAAAAATAATTGTAAGCATCAAAAACTCCTGGTTCCTCGGGGTAAGTGCATTAAAAAAAGGAGAAGTAGCCACTCATGCTCGTGGCAAAAACACAAGTCATAGCTAACATTTGACTTCAAGAATAGAAGAATGAAAGAAATGAACTGTATGAATCTCCACTCCGTGGTGCTCTAGCCCACCTTGTGATCTTTGTAGGTCAAAAGTTCTCTAAAATGTGTTTGAGATGTATTTATACAGTGTTGGAATGACCCCGCACCAAAACACCCTTAATGATCCAAAAGGAACTCGAATTGGCAAAAGATTGGTTTAGGACGGCGCCACTGGCGTCGCACCAAGCCAGATCTTCAAAGAGTTTGTTATGTGCAGAAAGGCCCTGAAAATGTGTTAGAGCGGCTCATGGCACAGCGCCACTGGCTCATTTCGGGCGGGTTTTCATTTTTTCTTCTTTTCATCTTTTCATCTTGTGGACTTGATTCGGGTCTTTTAGACTTGATCTCGTTCCTTGCTATGGTATTCTACTCAGACTTCCAAGCTCATTTTTCATCCCTTTAGCATTGAGTTGTCACTATTTTCGCCAAATATCTGCCATACATTTAAACAAAAATATTATAAAGTGAACGAAATGAACTTACACACAAAAAAAACAGTCAAAATATGAGGCGGAATATAGTTAAAATATATACTTCTAGTCGTTGATCTCAAGTTTATAGACTTCTTATTTGAAGCAGTCATGCTGGTTGTAATGCCAAAGTGAAGTGGCAAGTTCGAATTTAATGATACATGATTCTAGGATTTCAAGATTTTAAAAACAAATTAGTCCCAAAATGTCGGTATCTTAAGGCTCATTTATGAAAAGAATATGCAAACCTAACAGATGCACGTTGGAATTTCAAACATGTGACTTTCTTGAACAGAGAATCAAACCAACCACTAAATCAAAGTTGTATTTTTATTAGCAGTGACATTCGATATAGTATATAATTATTTTTATTTTTCACATATCAATTATATATGTTTTGAGATTAATTTTTTTGAAACCGCTTCATTGAAGGTGCATCCGCCCCTGGCAAGTTCTTTGTATCACTTTGAATAAACGACACAATGTATGTTGGTACTCATCCACTAAGTTGCTACTTAACTTTTGGAGATGGTCTTCTGATTGTATTTAAGCTTGCTTTCTAAATAGGATGGAATATTTATCTCTTCTTTACTAATGTGGTTCCATTCCTTTGATGCAATAGATTTACTAGCTATATGGGTAGCACATACCTCAAGTAAGGTCTCATAAGTTACTCATTCATTTCCTCTCGTTAAGAAATATTCACCATATATTCAACTTGATTGTTTTCCAATTAGAAGCTCATTTTACCGTTATGAGTAGGTGCGTGGGAGAAAGGCTTAGATCAAAGACTTGTATTAATAGCCATATAGTTTCTAGTCCCATTAATTTTTATCAGAGTAGTTTGCGTTGCAGTCACTTACAATTCTTTGGATATTGTCAGTTGGACTGACCAACAGAGAGATGCTGCTGCTAAAGAGGGTTGGGGTTACCGATTGACTTTTTCTGCCCGGCTGGTAATTGGTTTTATTTTCCTTGGTGAATTGAACAATGTTGCGATTCTTTAGTGAAGTAATGTTTTATGTCACAGGTTGGATTAGTTCTTGGTGCTGATGCCTTGTTTATTGGAGCACAAAAAGTAGGACAATATCTTCAGGTGTTAAGGTCTCACTGAGATCGGTTATTGGAGCTTGAAGTTACATGCTGTGCAGCCACAAGGAAACGATTTTTTCTGAATTCAGGACATGTGTAAAGCGACTTCCCTAACATCCTTTTTCTGAAGCTAGAGAAGTGAGATGAAAATCCATTCTAAGGAGTATCTCAGGGCCCGGATTCCTTAAATGTCTTGTATTTCATGGAAACATTTTTAAAGTGAGGCCATATTATGCAGCGATTACCTGTTGATATGACTTCAAAAGTTGATGATTCTAAATCTGCATTGCTATATAGCTAGATCCGGGGACAACATCGAATTAAACCACTAACTTTCAAGTGAGTTTTCTTGCCCCCTATTTTGCATGATGAATATTTATTTGGATTATTGAATTTGAGTTTGCGTAATTTACAAATATGCGGCTTAGCATGCAAGGTTTGTGAAGTACCCATGTTCATACATGATTCATGAAAAGCAAGGAATTATATGCCCTTGGTACTGTGTTCTTTACTTTTTGACTAATTAATGAATCAACCAAGTTTTTCTATTACAGGTCCTCTACATGTAAACTTCTGGATGATGATTTCAAATAGTTGGTTTTCTCTATTTATAAGTATGAGGAGTCATGTCTTCTCTTGTTTCATGCCATGACACTCATCAGAAATGTTGGAAATAGAAGAGTAAAAGGAGTAGCAAAGCTATGAAAGACTTTACAGCTTAATTCCAGGCTGCAATCAGGCTGTTTGCATAGGCTTACAACGTAATAAATAAAGCTAAATATAGCAACTAAAGGTAGTGGTGAAACATTGAAAACGTACCCCACTAATAAAGCTAAAAACATTAAACTGAAAATAAAGAAATTGATTAAGTAAAACTTAGTTGCACTAATACTAAAAAATAGGAGATTCTACACGTGGATGATTCTTGAAGAATTAGTCAACACTCTCCCTTTTTTCAAAATCACATACTTCCCATCTGTAGCTTGAAGAGGTCATGCTTGTTGTGCGGATGTGATTGTAAGAACATCAACAACTTGATTAATTCTGCCACAAAATTTATTATTGCAGCAATTACAAGATTGTGGATGAAGTGATAACAACAGTCGATGTGCTTGGTTCTATTAGGACAAGCAGGATTCTTTGTCATAGCAGTCACTGCCTTGTTGTCGCACCAAATTTCAGTCGGACGAATCAGCATTGTTGAAGATCCACTAACAATTTCCTTAACCAGATAGCTTGACAACTCTCTGAAGTTGTAGCCATTTATTCTGCCTTCGAAGATGACAAAGTTACTGTATCTTGTTTCTTCAAGCTCCACGAGCTTGCTCCACAACCAAGATTAAAAACATTTGTGCTCCTTTGATTTTCCAAGATACCTGTCCAATCACTATCACTAAAACCAATTAATCTGACTTTTAAGTACCAAATTCTATAACTTGTTGTGCCATTAACATATCACAAGATCCTTTTGGTTGCAGCTAGGTGTTGCTTTTAAGGACTATGCATGAACCTTGTAATCAAAGTGACAAACAATGTTATATCGGGCCTTTTGTGTGATAAATAGTTTAAATTACCCACCAAGCTTCTAAAATACGAAGCATTTGTTACACATGTACCATCATCAAGTACCAACTTCTCATTCATATTTATGGGCGTGGGAGATGGACTAAAATTCAGCATGTTGCACCTCTGGGTTAGGGATCCATACAAAAGTTCTAACATAAAAGAAATACATAAAAGGAAAGGGTGATCAATTCCTCGATGCTATGATGACTCACCAAAACATCTCTTCTTGATCTACGATTAACCTAGCCACGAGGATGGAAGTTAATATTGCCGAACCCTACATTTGATAACCTTATTTACATTTATCATCTTTTGTTCTCATCCTTAGGTTATTTCTCATAGACAAAGGAACATTCACCTTTAGTCAATCATATCAAAGAAAGCAACTATAGCAACAACCAAGTTAGGCATATAACATACAAGTAGTCCTCATATCAAAACATACTTACAATGCTTCCTTGAAGTATCCTTAGTTCATTATTAATATTCATATTCTTATTGTGATAGTGGAAAAGCATAAGTCATAAGCATATTCATTTCATAGATTATCATAACATAAGAAGAACATACCATAACTACCCTCAAAGCATACTTGTGCAATGCATGAATAAGACCCCATAATCCCACCCATGCTAAGTAAAGCTTCTTGAGTAACCATAGTTCATAATTCATATTCTTGTTGTCATAGTGGGAATAACCTTAACCGACATAAACCATGTGAGCTTAGCATGGAATCCGGTGTCTAACCCACACTGAAAAGGGGTTGCTCTACTTGCCTAAGGTAGAACCACACTCTTAGCTTAGGTGGATCCAATAGCTAAGTAACCTGCGGGGGCACGTAGTTTATGGGATAGAAAGATTGCTACTAGAAACCCGACCTGTACTAACGGGAGAGCTTCCATCTCATGAGACCTATTCTAGAAACCCGGCCTGTACTAGCGGGAGAGATTCCATCTCATATTCAATATCCCCTCGGTGCTAAGCATTAATTCCCACAGAGTTCATATTAAGTCTTGACTTAAGTTCGTATTTATGGAAGAATGTCTTGACACTCAATCCAACATAATTCATAAGATTGCTCATAGATCATGCGTGAGAATAACCTTTCATCGTCCATGTCTTCATATAGATTCAATAGGTGAGAAATCCTTTCAACCTTAGAATCATCATATAGTGAGAAAACCTTTCACATCATAGCATAATCATGCATGAGTGTGTATATGAGAATAATCTTTCAACAACACAACAACTAGATCATGATCATATTAACTTTACTCACAAAGTGTTCTTAAGGCATGTACATAACCTTCATAAAACATGCATAATATCATATCTTGCCCTTTCAAGGGTCAAATCTCATATTGAATCAACACATCTAGAATTCACTACATTAGACATGTATATAATCACAATTTAAGTAATAAAATCACTACATGCATAATCTCATATATTCATAATATAGGCCATGTGGGTAAAATCCTTCCACAATAATACCATCTACAAATCAACATACAAAATAGCTTCACTCTCAAAGCCTTTACATTCCTAGTTCATTCATACTAGTTATTACCTTCAAGGCCCTAGAAAACATCATTCATACTACAAGCTTTACTCTCAAGCAATACTTCACATGGCCATCATATATGCCTAATTCTCAAGACAATCTAACTACATGCTTCCTTCTTAAGCAATTCTAATAATATATTATCATATAGACTCAATCTCAACACTACTAATCAAGATTCATCATATAAGCCCTAATCTAATCAATTCATGTCTATTAGGTTTATTTTTAAGAAATTCATATCTAGGTGCTCTAATCTCAAGCAATTCATAAAGTAATTCATCAATCTTAGAAGGTCACATCTAAGCCCTCAATTTCCCCTTTCATGGCACAAAACCAAACTATATAAATTTCACCCTAGGATCTTAGGTTAATCAAGGATACATGCATAATCATACTAAAACATGTAATTACATCATAAAAAATCATAAACGGTCATAAACAATCATAATCCACTCTATTGGATCATAACCCATAACATTGAAAGAAACCCTAGTTAGACTTGGGGAATTCTTCTTCCAAATTGGGAAAAACATGGGGGCTTCATGGATGAAAGGAATCCATAAATGAATAAGCTATCATACCTTGATTACAAAGCCTAGAAAGCTTGAAACGATGGAGTCTTGACTTGACCTAGCTTGACCATCTTCTTATTCTTCTTCTTCTTTCTAGAGAGAGGATTTTTTGAGAGGGAATTGGGTTTCTTTTGGGGGTTTAGAAATAATGATTTAGGATGAATTAATTAAGGGTCTAAAATTTTTATATAGGTGGTCTAAACTAGAGTAAAACTACACCACTTAATCCTTAATTAAATCCGGAATGACCCCTTAGTCCCCAACTTAACAACTTAAAATCAAACACTGCCCAACCCACGAGTCCGCGACCACGACGTGGTTTGACCGATGGCCCGTGCTTGTTGGGCGTGGTTGGGTTCTGAGGGTTGGCAAGGCAGGCTAGGGACCTACGACTCCATCCACGAGGTATGGGTCCTGCCCGTGGACACTGCCTTAGGCAAATTCAAGGAGGGGCTCACCCATGCTGCCCACCTATGGGGTGTGGCTCCATCCACAGGGCGTGGATCCCCTCGTGGGTGGCACTATTTATGGTCAGTTCTAGGGTCCTCCTTAAGGACCCATGGTTGGTCCTTGGGTGGTCGTACCTTGACGTTCTAACACGAAAACCTCTATTTTAAGTACGGGGAGTTATATTCATGACTCTAACCCTCACGTTAAGCTCTAGTTTAGCCTACTAGTTTCTGGGGTGTTACAAATATGGTGACCTATTACACACCTCTGCTACTAAATAGTGATTTTACCCCTTGAGACGTGTAGCACCTTTATTACAATGGGAGGTGTATCACACTTGCGCCACATCAATACAACGTCATTGCCACATTAGATGCCATGTCAAATTTTGATTAAAATTCTCCATATCATTCAATTGTTTCTTCTTCAATAAACACCACTATGTAACCACTACTATTGCCGCCATATTACTACCAAATCTATATATTTCACCATGAAAATCAAAATAGTCACCATAAATTTCACCACCTACGATCAAATCCACCATTGAAATCATACTATCACCATTATCCCTACTATAATTAGAAAGATCCACAACAAATTTTACACCCATTGTCACGATCCAGACCGTTGTGATTGAAACCCACACTAACCCTTCGGTGGGAGAACTACTACCAAAACCTGACTAAGCAAATTAAAGAAACCAAACCATTTAAAGATACAGAAGCAGGTTTAAATGACGAATTAAATAATAAGTTCCCATAAACTTTGAAAGTTTAACAAAACAACCAAGCATAACCCTCATGGAAATTCAACCCCTAGACCTGAAAGTCATTGTACCAAAACTCTACTAACCAACAAGTCTAAGAAAAAGGGGGTGCAACCCCGAAAACTAAACATAAGTAAAAGTCTGAATATATAGTCTAAGTTAACTGGGGTCTGTCAGTAGCCGCCTGTAGATGCCCTATACTCAACAAAGAAAGAGCAAATGCAGTACCAGTACACGAAACCACGGTGTACTGGTAGGATCACGCGGCTATTCCAGTAAGTGAAATATAAGCAAGTAATTAACAACACAATAAACACACATATACAGAACACACAATTCAATTATCATTTTAGGAGTAATATACAATTCCCCAATATCAATAACAGGTCGATATGAATGTAATAATAACAAGTGGTCCTCTCATGGAACCCACACCCAAACTATTAGTGTGTCAGAACGTGACACCCGGTCCAATATATGTGTTGGAACGTGACACCCGGTCCAATATATATGTTAGAACGTGACACCTGGTCCAGTTAGCACAACCACAACCACAATCACACCCATAATGAACAGTGCACATAGTCACATAGTCAAGTAACAAGTTCATGGCATGTAATTGTTCATACTTAATCGTTTCCCTAGATTTGATTCATGTTTCCCTATTCACATAAATGCATGCATACAATGGAGCAATTAACAGGCATATTTAACATAATAGGAAGTCGAACGATCACCTACCTCGAAACCAAGCTTGAATACTCCTAAGACACTTGAGCCTTCCCTTTACGGAGTCTTGCAGCTTATTCTTGGTCTAAATAAATTAATTAATGCAAGGATCAATAAAAAAGGCCTAATTTACCTGGATTATAAGAGAATATCAACCAAAGGCCAAACCCATGATTCTAATGCTCAACTAGGGCTTTTCCCACCATCAACTTCAGGCCAAAATCCTCCCCAACGATAACTAACAAGGGTTCTAAGTTCTATGAATCGAAATACAGATTAGGGGAGTAATTAACTTACCTTTGGCACGAGAATTCGTGGAAATTTGATGAGAATTTGCCCTAGGTCGTCCCTTAGCTCTTAAGAACGAGGTTTTGCAGAAAATAATGTTTTTGGGGTTTTTCCCCAGTTTAAGTTGCACTGGCCCGCCACAGTGGGCCTCATCCCGCCATAACGACACCACTCTGGAGAAATTAACCCCCCCGATGGCTTGCACAGAGAGAGAAGCTTAGAATTTAAGTTCCAAGCTACCATTTGTCAGCACACCTTCAAACCTTGATGTTCTATAACTACCCTTTCACGCCAAGATCAGTTTCGGGAGTTCTACACGCTTGAATTTAATTCCGTAAAGTTGTATAGGCTCCTTAACGTCTTGTCTATGCACTCATGTGATAAAACTCATAATTAAATCCCCTATCCAATATCATATTGCCCTAGAGCTCACCTGACTCAGATTTTGTTCAAGTTTTGCCTTAGCGAGAAATTTCCAAGTTACTACTTAGAAGTTTTCTTGCCTAAATCCCTTCACCATTGGATTTTCCATAACGACGGAAACATGTCGTTACAATAGATGCCAATTTACCCATCACTCATCCCCGAGTGATAAACTAGGAGAATTGGCTAAGGCAAGAGTAGAGTAGTACCAGAATCGTCGAATAGCTAGGGATACTTGTCTCGCAATTACCAGCTCATCTAATGTTGCTTCTTGAGAATGATGTGGAGTAGCAGATTCTCCTTCTCCTGTGTATAGTACTTCCTGTGTATAGTACTTCTAAAGGTGGCCTTTGAATAACAACACCTTTGAACGATAGTTCTTCTTGATCAATTGGAACAACTAATGCTCCTTCTCTCTGGGGTAACTCTTCTGTAGGCAGTTCTTTAGAAATTACCACCTCATCTTATGTTGGTCCTTGAGAAAGATATGGAGTAGCCGATTCTCCTTCTCTTGTTGATAGTTCGTCTAAATGTGGCATATGAATAACATCACCTTTTAACAATGGTTCTTCTTGATCATTTGGAGCAGCTGATGTTCCTTCTCCTTGGGATGACTCTTTTGTAGGAAGTTATTTAGCAATTACCATTTCATCTAATGTTGGTCCTTGAGTAGGATTTGGGGTAGCTGATTCTCCTTCTCTTGTGGAGAATTCTTCTAAAAGTGGCCTATGAATAACAACACCTTTTCGTAGCGATTCCTCTTGATCATTTGGAACAACTGATGCTCCTTCTCCAGGGGTAACTCTTTTGTAGACAGTTCATTAGCAATTACCACCTCATCTAAAGTTGGTCCTTGAGAAACATGTGGAGTAGTTGATTCTCCTTCTCTTGTGGATAGTTCTTCTAAAGCTGTCTTTTGAATAACAACACCTTTTAATAGTGGTTCTTCTTCATCATTCGGAGCATTTGATGCTCCTTCTCCTTTGGGTAATTTTTCTGCAGCCAGTTCTTTAGCAATTACTAGCTCATCTAATGTTGGTCCTTAAAAATGATGTGGAGTAGCTGATTCTCCTTCTCCTGTGGTTAGTTCTTTAAAGGTGGTCTTTGAATAATAACACCTTTTAATAGTGGTTCTTCTTGATCATTTGGAGCAGCTAATGCTCCTTCTCTTTGGGGTAACTATTCAGTTGGCAGTTCTTTAGCAATTACCAGCTCATTTAATGTTGGCCCTTGAGAATGATGTGGAGTAGCAGATCTCCTATTCCTGTGTATAGTTCTTCTAAATGTGGCCTTTGAATAACACCTTTTAATTATGGTTCTTATTGATAATTTGGAGCAAATAATGCTCCTTCTCCTTGGTGTAACTCTTATACATACAATTTTTTAGCAATTACCACCTCATCTAATGTTGGTCCTTGAGAAGGATATGGAGTAACTCATTCTCCTTCTCCTGTGCATAATTATTCTAAAGGTGGCCTTTGAATAACAACACCTTTTAACAGAGGTTCTTCTTGATCATTTGGAGCAATTGATGCCCCTTATCTTTGGGGTAACTCTTCTGCATGCAATTCTTTAGCAATCACCATGTCATCTAATATTGGTCCTTGAGAAGGATATGGAGTAGATGATTCTCCTTCTCCTATGGATAGTTCTTTTAAAGGTGGCCTTTGAATAACAACACCTTTAACAATGGTTCTTATTGATGATTTGGAGCAGTTGATGCTTCTTTTCCTTGGGGTAACTCTTCTGCAGGCAGTTCTTTAGATATTACCAGCTCATCTAATGTTGGTCTTGAGAAGGATGTGGAGTAGTTGATTCT
Source organism: Solanum stenotomum (assembly GCF_019186545.1). Taxonomy (NCBI): domain Eukaryota; kingdom Viridiplantae; phylum Streptophyta; class Magnoliopsida; order Solanales; family Solanaceae; genus Solanum; species Solanum stenotomum. The sequence goes on along the minus strand of NC_064285.1, from coordinate 37,895,209 downwards.
CCTTCACCTGTGGATAATTCCTATAAAGGTGGCCTTTGAATAACAACGCCTTTTAATAATGGTTCTTCTTGATCATTTGGAGTAGCTGATGCTCCTGCTCCTTGGGGTAACTCTTCTGTAGAGAGTTCTTTAGCAATTACCAGCATATTTAATATTCTTCCTTGAGAATGATGTGAAGTAGTTGATTCTCCTTTTCCCTTGGATAGTTTTTCTAAAGGTGTCCTTTGAATAACAAAACCTTTTAACAATGGTTCTTTTTTATCATTTGGAGCAGCTAATGCTCATTTTCTTTGGGGTAACTCTACTGTAGGCAGTTCTTTAGCAATTACCACCTCATCTAATGTTGGTTCTTGAGAAAGGTGTGTAGTAGCTGATTCTCCTTCTTCTGTGGATAGTTCTTCGAAAGGCAACCTTTAAATAACAACACCTTTTAACAATGGTTTTTCTTGATCATTTGGAGCAGCTGATGTTCCTTCTCCTTGGGGTAACTCTTCTGCAGGCAGTTATTTAGTAATTATTAGCTCATTTGTTGTTGGTCATTGAGAATGATATGGAGTAGCTGATTCTCCTTCTCCAATGGATAGTTATTCTAAAGGTGGACTCTGAATAACAACACCTTTTAACAGTGGTTCTCCTTGATCATTTGGAGCAGCTAATGCGCCTTCTCCTTGGGGTAACTCTTCTACATGCAGTTCTTTAGAAATTACCACCTCATCTAATGTTTGTCCTTGAGAAGGATGTGGAATAGCTCATTCTCCTTCTCATGTGGATAATTCTTCTAAAGATGGACTTTGAATAACAATAACTTTTAAAATGGTTCTGCTTGATAATTTGGAGCAGCTGATCTTCCTTATCCTTGGGGTAACTCTTCTGTAGGCAGTTCTTTAGAAATTACCACCTATTATAATGTTGGTCCTTAAGCAGGATGTGGAATAGTTGATTATCCTTCTTTTGTGGATAGTTCTTCGAAAGGTGGCCTTTGAATAACAAAACCTTTTAACAATGTTTCTTTTTTATCATTTGGAGGAGCTGATGTTGATTTTCCTTGGGGTAACTCTTCTGTAGTAAGTTCTTTAGAAATTACCACCTATTATAATGTTGGTCCTTAAGCAGGATGTGGAATAGTTGATTATCCTTCTTTTGTGGATAGTTCTTCAAAAGGTGGCCTTTGAATAACAAAACCTTTTAACAATGTTTCTTTTTTATCATTTGGAGGAGCTGATGTTGATTTTCCATGGGGTAACTCTTCTGTAGTCAGTTCTTTAGAAATTACCACCTATTATAATGTTGGTCCTTAAGCAGGATGTGGAATAGTTGATTATCCTTCTTTTGTGGATAGTTCTTTGAAAGGTGGCCTTTGAATAACAAAACCTTTTAACAATGTTTCTTTTTTATCATTTGGAGGAGCTGATGTTGATTTTCCTTGGGGTAACTCTTCTGTAGTCAGTTCTTTAGAAATTACCACCTATTATAATGTTGGTCCTTAAGCAGGATGTGGAATAGTTGATTATCCTTCTTTTGTGGATAATTCTTCGAAAGGTGGCCTTTGAATAACAAAACCTTTTAACAATGTTTCTTTTTTATCATTTGGAGGAGCTGATGTTGATTTTCCTTGGGGTAACTCTTCTCCAGGCAATTCTTTAGCAATTACCACCTCATCTAATGTTAGTTCTTGAGAAGGGTGTGGAGTAGTTGTTTCTCCTTCTCCTATGGATAGTTCTGCTAAAGACGTCCTTTGAATAACAACACCTTTTCACAAGGGTTCTTCTTGATCATTTGGAGTAGCTGATGCTTCTTCTCCTTGGGGTAACTCTTCTGCAAGTAGTTCTTTAGTAATTACCAACTCATTTGATATTGGTTATTATGAAGGATATAGAGTAGCTGATTCTCCTTTTCCTGTGGATAGCTCTTCTAAAGGTGGATTCTGAATAACATTACCTTTTAACGGAGGTTCTTCTTGATCATTTGGAGCAGCTGATGCTCCTTCTCCTTGGGGTAACTCTTTTACAGACAGTTCTTTAGAAATCACCACCTCATCTAATATTGGTCCTTGAGAAGGATGTGGAACAACTCATTCTCCTTCTCATGTGGATAATTCTTCTAAAGGTGGACTTTGAATAACAACTTTTAAAGTGGTTCTTATTGATGATTTGGAGCAGCTGATGATCCTTATCCTTATGTGGATAGTTCTTCTAAAGGTTGCCTTTGAATAACATCACCTTTTAACAATGGTTCTAGTTATGATTTGGAGCAGTTGATACACCTTCTCCTTGGGGTAACTCTTCTGCGAACAATTCTTTAGCAATTACCAGCTCATCTAATGTTGGTCCTTGAGAAAGATGTGGAGTAGATGATTCTCCTTCTCCTGTGGATATTTCCTCTAAAGGTGGCCTTTGAATAACAACACATTTTAACAGTGACTTCTCTTCATCATTTGGAGCCGCTAATGCTCCTTATCTCTGTGGTAACTCTTCTGCAGGCAGTTCTTAAGCAATTACCACCTTATCTAATGTTGGTCTTGAGAAGGATGTGGAGTAGTTGATTCTCTTTCTCCTTGGGATAACTTCTCTGTAGGTAGTTCTCTAGATAATTCCATCTCATTTAATATTGGTCATTGAGAAGGATATTGAGTTGTTGATTCTCCTTATTCTGTGGATAGTTCGTCTAAAGGTGGCCTTTGAATAACGAAACTTTTTAACAGTGGTTCTTCTTGATCATTTGGAGCAGCTGATGCTCCTTGTCCTTGGGGTAACTCTTATGCAGTGAGTTCTTTACTTATTACAACCTCATCTAATGTTGGTCCTTGAAAAGGATGTGGAGTAGATGATTCTCCTTCTCTTGTGGATAGTTCTTCTAAGGGTGGCCTTTGACTAAAAACACCTTTTAACAGTAGTTCTTCTTGATCATTTGGAGCAGCTGATGCTCCTTCTCCTTGGGGTATCTATTCTACAGGCAATTCTTTAGGAATTATTAGCTCATCTAATTTTAGTCCTTGAGAATGATGTGGAGTAGATAATTCTACTTCTCTTGTGCATAGTTCTTCTAAAGGCAACCTTTAAATAACAACACCTTTTAACAGTGGTTCTTATTGATCATTTGAAGCAATTGATGCTCCTTCTCCTTGGGGTAATTCTTATGTTGACAGTTTTTTAGCAATTACCAGCTCATCTATTGTTTTTACTTGAGAATGATCTGGAGTAGCATATTCTCTTTCTTCTGCGTATAGTTCTTCTAAAGGTGGCCTTTGAATAATGACACCTTTTAAAAGTGGTTCTTCTTGATCATTTGGACTGCTGATGCTCGTTCTCCTTGTGGTAACTCTTCTGTAGGCAGTTCTTTAGCAATTACCAGCTCATCTAATATTGGTCCTTGAGAAGAATGTGGAGTAGTTGATTCTCTCTCGTGTGGATTGTTCTTCCAAAGTGGCCTTGGAATAACAACACCTTATAACAGTGGTTCTTCGTTATCATTTTGGGCAGTTGATGCTCCTTCTTCTTAGGGTAACTCTTCTGCAGGCAGTTCTTTAGCAATTACCACCTCATCTAAAGCAGGTCCTTGAAAAGGATGTGGAGTAGTTGATTCTCCTTCTCATGTGGATAGTTCTTCTAATGGTGGCCTTTGAATAAAAACACATTTTAATAGTGGTTATTCGATATGATTTGGAGTAGCTAACGCTCCTTCTCCTTGGGGTATTTCTTATGCAGGCAATTCTTTATCAATTACCCTCATCTAATATTGGTCCTTGAGAAGAATGTGGAGTAGATGATTCTCCTTCTCCTGTGGATAGTTCTTCTAAAGGTGGCCTTTAATTAACAACACCTTTTAACCGTGGTTCTTCTTGACTATTTGGAGCAGCTGATGCTCCTCATACTTGGGGTAATTCTTTTGCAGGCAATTCTTTAGCAATTACCACCTCATCTAATATTGGTCCTTCAAAAGGATGTGGAATAACTGATTCTCCTTCTCCTATGGATAGTTTTTCTAAGGGTGGCCTTTGAATAACAACACTTTTTATTAGTGGTTTTTCTTGATGATTTGGAGCATCTAATGCTCCTTCTCCTTGGCGTAACTCTTCTGCAGATAGTTCTTTAGCAATTGTAAACTCATCTAATGTTGGTCCTTGAGAAGGATATGGAGTAGATGATTTTCCTTCTCTTGTGGATAGTTCTAGAGGTGGCCTTTGACTAACAATACATTTTAATAATGGTTCATCTTGATGATTTGGAGCAACTGATGCTCATTCTCCTTGGGGTAACTCTTCTACATGAAGTTCTTTAGCAATTACCACCTCATCTAATATTGGTCCTTTAGAATGATGTGGAGTAGCTGATTCTCCTTCTCCTGTGGATAGTTCTTCTAAAGGTGGCCGTTGAATAATACCACCTTTTAATAGTGGTTCTTCTTGATCAATAGGAGTAGTTGACGCTCCTTCTCCTTGGGGTAACTCTTCTCCAAAGAGTTCTTTAGCAGTTACCAGCTCATCTAATGTTTGTCCTAGAAAATGATGTAGATTTATTGATTCTTGTTCTCCTATGGATAGTTCTTCTAAAGGTGGCCTTTGAAGAACAACACCTTTTAATAGTGGTTATTGTTCATCATTTGGAGTAGCTGATGCTCCTTCCTCTTGGGGCAACTCTTCTACAGACAAATTTTTAGCAATTACCAGTTTTTCTAATGTTGGTCCTTGAGAAGGATATGGAATAGCTGATTCTCCTTCTCCAGTGGATAGTTCTTCTAATGGTAGCCTTTGAAAAACATCAACTTTAACAGTGTTTCTTGTTTATCATTCGGAGTAGCTTATTCCCCTTCTCCTTAGGGTAACTCTTCTAAAGGAAGTTCTTTAGCAATTACTAGCTCATCCAATGTTGGCCCTTGAGAAGGATGTGGAGTAGCTGATTCTCCTCATCATGTGGATAGTTCTTCTAAAGTTGGCCTTTGAATAACAATACCTTTTAACAGTGGTTCTTCTTGATCATTTGGAGCAGTTGATTCCCCTTCTCCTTGGGCTAACTCTTCTTCAGGCAGTTCATAAGCAATTACTACCTTATCTATTGTTGTTCCTTAAGAAGGATGTGGAGTAGGTTATTTTCCTTATCCTGTGGATAGTTCTTCTAAAGGTGGCCTTTGAATAACAACCCATTTTAACAATTTATCTTCTTGATGATTTGGAGTAGCTGATACTCTTTCTCATTTGGATAACTCTTCTACAGGCTATTCTTAGCAATTTGTCCTTGGGAAGGATGTGGAGTAGCTGATTCTCCTTCTCCTATGGATAGTTTTTCTAAAGGAGGCCTTTGAATAACAACACCTTTTATCTATGGTTCTTCTTAATCATTTGGAGCAGCTGATGCTTTTTTTCTTTGGGTTAACTCCTCTGCTGCAAGCATATCTTTAGCAATTACCACCTCATCTAATGTTGGTCCTTGAGAAGGATGTGGAGTAGCTGATTCTCCTTTTCCTGTGGATAGTTCTTCTAAAGGTGGCCTTTGAATAATAACAATTTTTAACAATAGTTCTTTTTGGTGATTTGGAGCAGCTGATGCTCCTTTTCCTTGGGGTAACTCTTCAACAGACAATTCTTTAGCAAATACCGGCTCATCTAATGTTGGTCCTTGAGAAGGATGTGGAGTGGTTGAATCTCGTTCTCCTTTGGATTGTTCTTCTAAAGGTGGCCTTTGAATAGCAATACCTTTTAACGGTGCTTCTTCTTAATGATTTGGAGCAACTGATACTCCTTGGGGTAAATCTTCTCCAAGCAGTTTATTAATAATTACCAGCTCATCTAGCTAGCGTTTGACCATAGATTTCCAAATATTCTTGGCAAATATTATTTGGGTGAAAATTTGGGTTAAATTTCACCATGTGTTTGGCCATAGTATTTGGGAAATATATTTCACATTTTTGGAAAAATATGATTTATACCCATAAGTTTTAAAAACTATCAAAACTAACAATAAGTTTGTCTTACAAGTCAATTGGATCTTCGTTGCAACAAATAACAAGTAGTATCCATGACACTAAAGCAATGTGGTAGTTTGGAGTGAGTCCAACAAGTATCATTCCATACATCGTGAAGTAGACAAAGCACATGACTTTTTTACCCTGAGTCGAATGTTCATCATTTTCATCATCACTTTCATATTCACTGAATATTTCATCACTACTTTGTTGTTCACGTAAAAAAATATGTAATACAACGCAAACAACTACTATAGAGGGTGTTTTTGTGAAAGATAAAAGTTTGGTGTAAAATTTCAAAATTATCAAAAGATCCCAAATAATGAGATTTGGCCCAAATACTAGAAAAAACTTGTATTTGGGAATTTGGGATATTTGCCAAATAATGACAAATCGTATAGACAAACACTATTTTCCAAATTTTTTCCCAAATATTATTTGGGAAATCTATGGCCAAACGGGCCCTTAGTGTTGGTCCTTGAGAATAATGCGATGTAGCTAATTCTCATTCTCTTATGGATAGTTCTTCTTGATGTGGCCTTTGACTAAAAACACATTTTAACAATGGGTTTTCTTGATCATTTGGAGCAACTGATGCTCTTTCTCCTTGGGGTAACTCTTCTACAGGCAGTTCTTTAGCAATTACCAGCTCATCTATTGTTGGTCCTTGAGAATGATGTGGAGTAGATGATTCTCCTTATCCTATAGATAGTTCTTCTAAAGGTGGCCTTTGAATAACAACACCTTTTAATGGTGGTTATTCTTGATCATTTGGAGCACTTGATGCTCCTTCTCCTTGCGGTAACTCTTCTACAGGCAAATTTTTAGCAATTACCAGTTCATCTAATGTTGGTCCTTGAGAAGGATGCGGAGTAGCTTATTCTCCTTCTCTTGTGGATAGTTCTTCTTAAGGTGGCCTTTGAATAACAAAACCTTTAATAGTGTTTCTTCTTGATCATTTGAAGCAGTTGATGCCCCTTCTCCTTGGGGTAACTCTTCTGTAGGCAATTCTTTAGAAATTACTAGCTCATCTAATATTGGACCTTGAGAGGGATGTGGAGTAGCTGATTCTCTTTATCCTGTGGATAGTTCTTCTAAAGGTGGCATTTGAATAACAATGCCTATTAACAGTGGTTCTTCTTCACCATTTGGAACAGCTGATGCCTCTTCTCCAAGGGGTAACTCTTGTGCTGGCAGTCCGTACGCAATTACCACGTCATCTAATGTTGTTCTTTGAGAAGGATGTGGAGTAGATGACTCTCCTTCTCCTATGGATAGTTCTTCAAAAGGTGGCCTTTGAAAAACAACCCATTTTAACAATGGATCTTCTCTAAAATTTGTAGCAGATAATGCTCCTTCTCCTTGGGGTAACTCCTCTGCAGGAAAATTTATAGCAATTACCACCTCATCTAATATTACTCCCGGAGAAGGATGTGGAGTAGATGATTCTCCTTATCCTATTGATAGTTGTTCTAAGGGAGGCCTTTGAATAACAACATTTTTTATCATTGGTTTTTCTTGATGATTTTGGAGCATATAATGCTCCTTCTCCTTGGTGTAACTCTTGTGCAGATAGTTCTTTAGGAATTACCAACTCATCTAATGTTGGTCATTGATGGATGTGGAGTAACTGATTCTCCTTCTCCTGTGGATAGTTATAAAGGTGTCCTTTGAATAACAATAACTTTTAAAAGTGGTTATTCTTGATGATTTGGAGCAGCTGATGCTCCTTCTCCTTGGGGTAACCCTTCTGCAAGAAGTTCTTTAAAAATTACCACCTCATCTAATATTAGTCCTTTATAATGATGTGGAGTAGCTAATTCTCCTTCTCCTGTGGAAGTTCTTCTAAAGGTGGCGTTTGAATAACAACACCTTTTAATAGTGATTCTTCTTGACTAGTTGGAGTAGTTAATGCTCCTTCTTCTTGGGGCAACTCTTCTGCAAGGAGTTCTTTAGCAATTACCAGCTATCTAATGTTTCTCCTTGAGAATCATGTGGAGTTGCTGATTCTCATTCTCCTGTGGATATTTCTTCTAAAGGTGGCCTTTGAATCACAACACTTTTTAATAGTGGTTATTCTCCATCATTTGGAGTAGCTGATGTTCCTTCCTCTTGGGGCAATAGGGAGTTCTTTAGCAATTACCAACTCATCTTATGTTGGTCCTTGAGAAGGATGTGGAGTAGTTGATTCTCCTTCTTCTATGGATAGTTCTTCTAAAGGTAGCCTTTGAATAACAACACATTTAACAGTGTTTCTTCTTGATCATTTGGAGAAACTAATGCCCTTTCTCCTTGGGGTAGCTCTTCTGCAGGCAGTTCTTTAGAAATTACCAGCTTATATAATGTTGGCCCTTGAGAGGGATGTGGAGTAGCTTATTCTCCTTATCCTGTGGATAGTTCTTCTAAAGGTGGCCTTTGAATAACAATACCTTTTAACAGTGGTTATTCTTTATCATTTGGAGTAGTTGATGCTCCTTCTCCTTGGGGTAACTCTTCGGCAGGTAGTTCGTAAGCAATTACCACCTTATATATTGTTGTTCCTTAAGAAAGTTGTGGAGTATTAGATTCTCCTTCATCTGTGGATAGTTCTTCTAAAGGTGGCCTTTAATAACAACCCATTTTAAGAATGGATCTTCTTGATGATTTGGAGCAATTCATGCTCCTCTTACTTGGGATAACTCTTCTGCAGACAGTTCTTAGAAGTTACCACCTCATCTAATATTGGTCCTTGAGAAGGATGTGGAGTAGTTGATTCTCCTTCTCCTGTGGGTAGTTCTTCTAAAGGTGACCTTTAAAATAACAACACCTTTTAGCTGTGGTTCTTCTTGATCATTTGGAGCAGCTGATGCTCCTTCTCCTTTGGGTAACTCTTCTGCTGCAGGCAGTTCTTTAGCACTTACCACCTCATCTAATGTTGGTCCTTGAGAAGGATGTGGAGTAGTTGATTCTCCATCTTCTATGAATAGTTCTTCTAATAGCACCCTTTGAATAACAACACTTTTTAATAATGGTTCTTCTTGATGATTTGGAGCAGCTGATGCTCCTTCTCCGTGGGGTAACTCTTGAGCACACAGTTCTTTAGCAATTACCAGCTCATCCAATGTTGGTCCTTGAGAAGGATATAGAGCAACTGAATCTCTTTCTCCTGTGGATAGTTCTTCTAAAGGTGGACTTGAATAACAACACCTTTTAACAGTGGTTCTTCTTGATCATTTGGAGCAGCTGATGCTCGTTCTTCTTGGGGTAACTCTTTTGCAGGCAGTTCTTCAACAATTACCACCTTATCTAATGTTGGTTCTTCAGAAGGATGTGAATTAGCAGATTTTCCTTCTCCTATGGATAGTTCTTCTATAGGTGGCCTTTGAATAACAACACTTTTTAACAATGGTTTTTCTTGATGATTTGGAGCAGTTGATGCTCCTTCTCTGTGGGGTAACTATTCTTTAGGCAGTTCTTCATCAATTACCAGTTTATCTAATGTTGGCCCTTGAGAAGGATGTGGAGTATCTGATTGTCCTTCTCCTGTGGATAGTTCTTCTAAAGGTGGCCTTTGAATAACAATACCTTTTAACAATGGTTTTCTTGATGTTTTTGAGGAGCTGATGCTCCTTATCCTTGGGGTAACTCTTCTGCATGCAGTTCTTTTGCAATTACCAGCTCATCTAATGTTGGTCTTTTAGAATGATGTGGAATAACTGATTCTCCTTCTCTTGTGAATAGTTCTTCTAAAGGTGGCCTTTGAATAACAACACCTTTTAACAGTGGTTCTTCTTGATCATTTGGAGCAGTTGATGCTCCTTCTCCTTACGGTAACTCTTCTGCATGCAGTTCTTTAGCAATTACCACCTCATCTAATGTTGGTCCTTGAGAAGTATGTGGAGTAGTTGATTCTCCTTGTCATGTGGATAGTTCTTTTAAAGGTGGCCTTTGAATAATAACACCTTTTAACAATGGTTTTTCTTGATGATTTGGAGCAGCGAACGCTCCCTCTCCTTGAGGTAATTCTTCTGTAGGCAGTTCTTTAGCAATTATCAGCTTATCTAATGTTGTTCCTTGAGAAGGATGTGGAGTAGCTGATTCACCTTCTCTCGTTGATAGTTCTTCTAAAGGTTACCTTTGAATAACAACACCTTTTAACATTGGTTCTTCTTGATCATTTGGAGCAGTTGATGCTCATTTACCTAGGGATAACTATTCTGTAGATTATTATTTTTATTATTATTGTTATTATTATTATTATTATCATCATCATCATCATTATCATCATCATTAATAATAACTAAAGTTATATAAAGGGGTTCACACATACCTTTAATTACACAAATAGCTTAGATACTTTTGTCGTTTGATGGAAGTGAATTTTTTTTAAAGTTATTTATTTAAATTGTTTTATTAAAAAAATCCAAATACTGTCTATTTGATCATCTCGCAAAGTAAGGGGTATATATGATATTTCGCACACGTGATTTAGATGGTAAATTTTGGTATTAAATATCTTCTTTGTAGATATATGTGCTTATTATTAAGTGAGATTTTTGCTTTTAATTAATATTTTAGTGTAAAAATATGAGAAATTAAAAGGAAAAAAAGAAAGAAAAACAAATTAAAACTACACTTTTTTAGTAGGTGTGAAAAATAATGGATTCTCAAAATAGAAATCAGTTAGTGAGTTTTTAAAATTAGTTGAAGTCAGTTGAAAAAGAAATTTTAGATTTCGGTGTATAAATAGGTCTAAATCAGTTATTCATTTTCTCACATCTCTGATTTAGTTCACGATTTAAAGTTCTTGTGCTTACAATATTTCTTGAGTTTCATTGAAGCCCGGAAGATCGTATAGAGCAACAATAATTTTTCAAGATATTCACATTCCAATGATGATATCTATTCCTTTGGTCTACTGTTTCTTAAGCTTTTTAATGGAAAGAGGTATTTTGAAATATTCATAGGTGTCAAATTTTCTCTAATCTTGTGTTTGAAATCATAATCTTAATCTTGAGGCCTCCTTTCTTCATGATGCAGTTCAGAACAAAATGAAGAGTAGTCCCTAGTGTGTGGGCTAAGTTCTTGAGGATGAAGGATGATCATACACTCACAGAAATTACCACTCAGACTACATCTTCTTATATGTTGGCTAAGGAGAAAAATAATCAGGACGAACAGGATTACGATCTGCAACTTGATCATGTCAAACATGGAATTGGGAACCCAAATGATGATACATGTTCTTTTGGTCTGTTGAATATTAAACTTTTTAATTGAAAGAGGTATTTTGAAAGGTACGTATGTGTTAAATTTTCCCTACACTTGTGTTTGAAATCATAATCTTAATTTTGATGTCTCATTTCTATTCATGACGCAGTTCCAAATATAATGAAGAGCAGTCCCTAATGTTGTGGGCTGAGTTCTTGATGAAGAAGGATGATCACACAATCACAGAAATTCCCACTCGAACTACTTCTTCTTATATGTTGGTTGAGGAAAATAATAATTAGGATGAAAAGGATCACGATCTGCAATCTGATCATGGGAAACATAGAATGGGGAACACCAATGACGATACTTATTCCTTTGGTCTGCTGTATCTTAAGCTTTTTAATGGAAATATGTATTTTGAAAGAAACCTATGTGTTAAATTTCTGTAAACTTGTGTTTGAAATCATAATCTTAATCTTGATGTCTATGTTCAATTCATAATGCAGTTCAAAACAAAAAGAAGAGTAGTCCCTAGTGTTGTGGGCTGAGTTGTTGATGAAGAAGGATGATCACATGATCACATAAATTTCCACTCGAACTACTTCTTATATGTTGGCTGAGAAAAATAATAATAAGGATGAACAGGATCACGATCTGCAACCTGAACATGGCAAACATGGAATTGCGAATCCAAATGACGATACAAATTCCTTTGGTCTGCTGTTTCTTAAGATTTTTAATGGAAAGAGGTCTTTTGAAAGAAAAATATGTGTTAAATTTTCTCTAAACTTTTGTTTGAAATCATAATTTTAATCTTGATGTCTCATTTCTATTCCTAATGCAGTTTAGAACAAAATGAAGAGCAGTCCCTAGTGTTGTAGACTGAGTTCTAGATGGAGAAGATGATCACACCCTCACAAAAATTCCCACTCAAACTACTTCTTCTTATATGTTGTTTGGGGAATATAATAATCAGGACAAACAGGATCACGATGTGCAACTTGATCATAGAAAACATGGAATTGGGAATCCAAATGACGATACATATTTCTTTCGTCTATTGTCTCTTAAGCTTTTTAATGGAAAGATGAATTTTGAAAGAAAAATATGTGTTAAACTTGATCTAAACTTGTGTATGAAATCATAATGTTAATCTTGATGTCTCATTTCTATTCATAATGCAGTTCAGAACAAAATGAAGAGCAGCCCCTAATGTTGTGGTCTGAGTTCTTGATGAAGAAGCATGATCACACAATCACAAAAATTCTCACTCGGACTACTTGTTCTTATATGTTGGATGAGGAAAATAATAATCAGGACGAATATGATCACGATCTGCAACCTAATCATGGCAAACTTGGAATGGGGAACCCAAATGACGATACATATTTCTTTTGTCTGCTATTTCTTAAGCTTTTTAATGGAAAGAGGTATTTTGAAAGAAACTGATAGAAACTGAGGTTTTTACTGGATAAAATCAACAAAAAATACAAAGAGAGACATAAGTATCTCGTATCTCGTAGAACAGTAAAAAATACAAAGAGAGACAAGTATCTCGTATCTCTTAGAACAACATTTTCAGCATTTAAAAGATATATTACCGTATGTCTACTTATTTACTAGATTTCCTATAATAAAATAGAAAACTGATAACTATTTTATAACTATTTAGGATAAGGATAGATAACTTCTAGTAACCATAAGAAACTGCCAAATAACTCCTAATAACGGTAAGAAACTGCTCATTGGTCCATGGGTGAAACCTCCAATAATTTGAGAATATGCAAATCGGTATCTTCTCCTATCTTTCTTCACTTCTCCCTTCTTGAATAAGTATGGAAGATACGTGCCTTATCAGTACCCCTTCCTGGAAAGATAACTTGTCCTCAAGGCAAAAATCTGGAAACTTTGCAGCTAACAAAGATTGTTGGCCATATGACTGAAGACGTAAAATAGAAGCATCACCAACAGTAGAAGAGAGGTCTATGTGTTTATAATCTGCCTTCATAAGGTTCAACATAGTATCTCTAGTCAACATATGTTCTACAAGGTCTGATTGGAAAGATGTTGTTGTGAGTGTTTTCTGAGGAACGCCTTGCAATTTATAAGTTTTCTCATTCAATTGGAAGATTAGGAACAACTCATTCCAATTAGCTTGTATTGTGTTTAGGGATGCTAACCATTGTATACCCAACACCATGTCTAAACCACCAAACAAAAAATGGATGAAATCGTGCTTTATGACCAAGTTAGAAACCTCTAGTGACAGGTCATGACAAACTTTGTTGCATTTGATAATTTCACCATTGCCTATCTGGACACCAAAAGTAGGGATATATTGGACTGTCAACTCAAGTTTCGTGACGATTTATTCTGCTACAAAATTATGTGTCGAATCACTATCTACCAACATCAACACTTTATGCCCGCAAAAAGTTCCTTGAAGTTTCAAAGTTGAAGTAGATTCTTTGCCCAAAATTGCATGAAAATAGATCTCCCCCAAATCAGTAGGGGTTATGTCTTCATTTTGATTATCGTCAACACCTTGTACATGGTTTTCCTCTTGCATTAACTCCAATTGTGCAAACGTCCCAGGTTTGCAGCGATGACCAGGGGTAAATTTGTCTCCACAATGGTAGCATAGGCCTTTTTCTCGCCGAAGTTGTTGCTCAAAATTCAGTGGTCGAGTGTTTGGAAGAGATGACGATTGAAAAGAACGTGTAACTGGTTGGCGGGATGATTGAAAATTAAAGGATTCTCGAGCCGTTGGAAAGGAAGTCCCAATTAATAAAGGTCTTGATAAAGAAGGCCAAGCAGGCACCTTACTGGACTGATTTAGTCCTTATTTTCCTTCATATTCTAAGGCCAAACTCATCGCCTTATACACAGATCGAGACTTGTGAATCCTAACATCCACACGAAGGTCTTCTTTGAGTCCGCTAAGGAAAACTCCAAGCAAACAATGTTCTGGTCAAGTTTGCACACGGGCTACCCATTTTGCAAATTCCTGCCTATATTCGAACATTGATCTAGTCTGTTGGGTACTACAAAAATGTTCATTTGGATTTTGAAACTCAGCAAGTCCGTAATTTTCCTGCATAACTTCCACCAACTCAACCTAGTAATAAATTGAAAGAATTTTCCTGCATAACTTCCACCAACTCAACCCAGTAATAAATTGTTCTTTCACTGTTGATCCAAGCAAAAAGATCCAATGCATCTCCTTCCAAATACATTGAAGCCACATCAACCTTGCAATCATTAGGAGTTTGATAATTTTGAAAATACTTCTCTACTTTCAAAATCCAACCATGATTATCTCCTCCCTCATACTTAGGAAATTCCATCTTTGTGTGCGAATGTCGATAAGTTTCTTGATGCCTCCAAGTGCTATCAACCTCACCCTCTTTCAGATAAACTTTAGATTTTCCAGGATGATTTTGCATTCTTTGTGCTTTTAATGCAGCCACATCAGCAACGAAAGCGTCAATGACTCCCAATATTGGTGCTATAGTAGTTAATTGCTGGCCAATCTAATAAGGAGTCAACATGATAGGTTCTCTATAGGAATTGTTGGTTCGTGTGTTAACCATAGCAGATCTTACCGCTCTAATACCAATGATAGAAACCGAGGTTTTTATTGGATAAAAGCAACAAAAAATATAAAGAGAGACACAAGTATCTCGTATCTCGTAGAACAGTAAAAAATACAAAGAGAGACAAGTATCTCGTATCTCTTAGAACAACCTTTTCTGCATTTAAAAGATATATTACCATATGTCTACTTATTTACTAGATCTCCTATTAAATAATAGATAACGGATGACTACTTTATAAGTATTTAGGATAAGGATAGATAACGTCTAGTAACCATAAGAAACTGTCAAATAACTCTTAATAATGGTAAGAAACTGCTCATTGCTCCATGGGTGAAACCTCCGATAATTTCAGAAGATGCAAATCAGTATCTTCTGCTATATTTATTCGCTTCTTCCTCGTTGAATAAGTATGGAAGATACGTGCCTTATTAGAAACTTATGTATTAAATTTTCTCTTAACTTGTGTTTGAATTCATAATCTTAATATTGATATCTCATTTCTATTCATAATGCAATTCAAAACAAAATGAAGAGTAGTCCCTAATGTTGTGGGCTGAGTTCTTGATGAAGAAGGATGATCACACCATCATAGAAATTCCCACTCGGACTACTTCTTCTTATATGGTGGCTTAGGAAAATAATAATCAGGACGAACAAGATCATGATCACCTGATCATGGCAAACATGAAATTGGGAACCCAAATGACGATACCTATTCCCTTGGTCTACTGTTTCTTAAGCTTTATAATGGAAATAAGTATTTGAAAGAAACATATTTGCTAAATTTTCTTTAAACTTGTGTTTGAAATCATAATCTTAATCTTGAATTCTCTTTTCTATTCATAATGCAGTTCGGAAAGAAATGAAAAGCAATCCCTAGTGTTGTGGGTTGAGTTCTTGATGAAGAAGGACGATCACACCATCACATAAATTTCCACTCGGACTACTTCTTCTTCTATGTTGGCTAAGGAAAATAATAATCAGAACGAACAGGATCATGATCTACAACCTGATCATGGAAAACATGGTATTTGGTACCAAATAACGATACATATTCCTTTGGTCTGTTGTTTCTTAAGCTTTTTAATGGAAAGAGGCATTTTGAAAGAAACAAATGTGTTAAATTTTTTCTGAACTTGTGTTTGAAATCATAATCTTAATCTAGATATCTCCTTTCTATTCATAATGCAGTTTAGAACAAAATGAAGAGCATACCTTGGTGTTGGGGGCTGAGTTCTTGATGAAGAAGGATGATCACACCATCAAAGAAATTCCCACTCTGACTATTTATTCTTATATGTTGGCTGAGGAAAATAATAATCAGGATAAACAGGGTCACGATCTGCAACCTGATCATGTCAAACATGGAATTCGGAACCCAAATGATGATACTATTCTTTTGGTCAGTTGTTTCTTAAGCTTTTTTGGAAAGAGGTATTTTGAAAGAAACATATGTGTTAAATTTTCTCTAAATTTGTGTTTGAAATCATAATCTTAATCTTGATGTCTAGTTTCTATTTATAATGCAATTCAGATAAAATGAAGAGCAGTCCCTAGTGTTGGGGGCTGAGTTCTTGATGAAGAAGGATGATCACACCATCACAAAAATTCCCACTCAAACTAATTTCTCTTATATGTTGGCAGAAAATAATCATCAAGACAAACAGGATTACGATCTGCAACCTAAGCATGTCAAACATGGAATTGGGATCCCAAAAGGTGATAATAATGAAGAGGATAGAGGTGATGGCCATTAGGATTATGATAATGAAAAGGATAGGGGTGATGGCAATCAGGATGATTATAATGAAGAGGGCAGAGGTGATGGCCATCATGATGATAATAAGGAAGAGGACACCGGTGATGGCCATCATGATGATAATAAGGAAGAGGACACCGGTGATGGCCATCCGGATGATAATAATGAAGAGGACACCGGTGATGGCCATCATGATGATGATAACGAAGAGGACACCAGTGATAGCCATCGGGATGATTATAATGAAGAGGACACCGGTGATGGACATTATGATGATAATAATGAAGAGGACACCAGTGATGACAATCAAGATGATGATAATTAAGAGGACATCGATGATGGCCATGATGATGATGATAATGAAGAGGATACCGGTGATGTCCATCAGGATGATTATAATGAAGAGGACACCGGAGATGGACATCAGGATGATGATAATGAAGAGGACACCGGTGATGGGATACTGAAGAGGACACCGATGATTGTGATCAGGATGATGATAATAAAGAGGACACTGGTGATGGCCATCATGATGAAGATACAGAAGAGGACACCAGTGATAGTGATCAGGATGATGTAGAAGATTATCAGGCAGAGAATGAGAGTTAAATTGTTTTCTATTTCTTAAGTTTTTTAATGGAAAGAGGCATATTGAAAGAAACATATATGTTAAATTGTTTGAAATCATAATCTTAATCTTGATGTCTCATTTCTATTCATAATGCAGTTCAGAACAAAATGAAAAGCACTCCCTAGTGTTGTGGGTTGAGTTCTTGATGAAGAAAGATGATAACACCATCAAAGAAATTCTCACTCCAACTACTTCTTCTTATATGTTGGCTGAGGAAAATAATAATCAGGATGAATAGGATCACGATCTGCAACCTGATCATGGCAAACATGAAATTGGGAACCCAAATGTCGATACTTATTCATTTGGTCTGTTGTTTCTTAAGTTTTTTAATGGAAAGAGTTATTTTGAAAGAAACATATGCATTAAATTTTCTCTAAACTTGTATTTGAAATCATAATCTTAATCTTGATGTCTCTTTTCTATTCATAATGCAGTTCTCAAGAAGGAGCATTCGCTGCTCCAACTCATCAAGACGAACCATTGTTAAAATTCACTTCAACAAATTTGATTATCAAGGACAAATTATTTTCACTTATTACTCACATTTCGTCACAAAAAATCTTGTGTGACGCAAAATAATTTCTCAACCAGTCATCCCTAAACGTGTCAGTAAATGTCTATTAAGACGATTTAGTGATTTGTCGCTGAAAATGTTATATTAACTAGAAAAATAAAAAATCATCCCCACATCTGTGACAAATTTATTTGTCATTAAAGTAAATTTTTTTATCGTTTATGATATGATTGTCACTAAATTGTTTATTAACACAGACAAAACTACGTAGTTACTAATTATTTAGTTCAATAGGTGGCGACATCAACTGTTTCTAAAGTATTTCGTAGCTGAACTAATATAATTTCATCACTAAATAAATATTTTTATATACAAAAAAATATTTCGTCCTTAAATGTACGAATTTAGTGACAAATTTTATTATTAAAAAAAGGTTAACAATTTTGTAGTTAAATCTATCATCTTGTTATTACTTATTGTCACTATAAGTTGTTTTGATTAGTGACAAAAATATTTGTCACTAGATATAGTCAACTTATGAACAAACTAAATTTATTGTGAGAAAAATATTTGTCTTGAAAAGTTTAATTTAGTCGTTTCAAAAAGTTAAATCCTTGGAAGATAATTTTGTCACTAATTACAAATATTGAATAAAAGAACTTGTCCAATAAGAAAGAAAATCTAATTGAAATATAATAAATATTACTCCTAAGTATTGGAAAGGCCTCATTACGACTTTCTCAATCTTGTCCCGTACAACTCATCACCAAACATTCAAAAAAATGGTACGATAACTAACATGGAAATAATGATGTTCTCTAAATTATTGTCCTCGTCACTTCCTTACTTCTATAACACAAATCTTCTCATAGATAATTCCCGGAAACTCGAGCAATTCCACAAAAGAGAATCTGATGACTATCCATTCAGCTATTTGTGAAGGCCTTTTAAACCAGCAAGACTTATCATTGTCACAAATAGTAGAAAATTAAAACAACTTTATAGGAGACATGACATTCCTAAATGGATCCAGTGGTGCCTTTTGCCCATAAAGTCAATAGATGTCATAAGTAAGTACCTTTGAAGAATTTGGTGCTCGAGGGAAATCTCCAACAAACACTTCTGATAACACTCTTGACCNCCCCCCCCCCCCCCCCCCCCAATAAGGCTGGCTACATGAGATAAAGTAGGAAGTTCATCCTTACATGAGCTGAAGTCATCACCACGATATGGCTTCTCTTGCATTGCAAATTTCCTGAGTAAGTTCAAACTAGTATCTTCCTCTTCTAAGTTATTTAAAGACAAGTTGTCATCAAAATCAGCTGGATCAACTTTCTGCCCTATTTTTGGTGAATGCTCTTGATATGTTCCATTTGAAATCAACATCTTCAGTTGAGAGCCAATTTTAAGAAAGATGAAAATGGAACATTTACCAAACTATCAAATAGAGTTCCAGTAGTACATGAATGATTCAACACAAGAAATAATAGCAACACTCCACGCAGAAGTTGATCACATATGTAATTGTCAAAATGGTTTACCATCAACACTAAGACCGTTAAATCCCCACAGTTTTCACTAAAATCATGCAATCATTCACCAAGGTAACACCATAATTACTTATTTTTAGCAAAACACAAGTAACATTAAGTAGATCATTGTTATATGATGTCAAATACTGCATCAGTTTAAGATAACAGTTTGTAAACAAATAGTTCAACTTCAGGATACTCATTCCTGGTCCAGACAAACAAGATTTACCAAATGACTATTAATAAAGTCACTAAGCTCCGCAGATTAGTCAATTCCTAAAAAAATGGAATAAGAGAAAGATATTGCGATAGAACAGTGATTAATGTCTTCAACCTTTAACTACAAAACATGATTCCTGATGAAGTAATCATTCACAAAAATGAGAGAGAGGCAACATGCTAACAAATGATAACTTGAGAAAAAAGGCATCTTGTAGCCATATAGTGCAACACCCTGCATGCATTAGGCAACAAATAGGCCACAAATAGAAAATGACAAAACAAAGAAATTAGAATAGAAGAATAACGGAGTTATAGATGATGAGAAGAGACAAGAACAATGAGCATCATAACTCATAGGCTCACCACTCCACTCCTTTATTTAATTTCCCAACTACATAACAAGTATATTAAATTACTGTGTGATTTTTTTACTGAACTTCGTTACTCCCATCACAATTCAATACGAACAAGTATGACAAAATGCAGACATGTAAGTTCTTAAGAGTTAAAGCTGCATGCAGACACAAGACACTCCTTTATTTAATTTCTCAACTACATAACAAGTATATTAAATTACTGTGTGACTTTTTTACCGAATTTTGTTACTCCCATCACAATTCAATACGAAGAAGTATGACAAAATGCAGACCTGCAAGTTCTTAAGAGTTAAAGCTGCATGCACACACAAGACTAAGAAGCACCAGAGCCAGACTAGCATTCTAGACTGGCATCAGAAGTAGCATGCCCTCTATGCACAAGGATGAACGAGTCCATAAATCATATTTCCTTTGAATATGATAAATCATATGCAATATGGAGGAAGCTATTAGAATGGCAAGGGTAAAATAGATCATCTCTAAGCTGTCAGCACGAATTGGAATGGGCACAAAAAAGACAGAAGCTCAAGGAAAGCACCAGACAGTATATATGGCCACTCTTGCAGGATGCATGTATCTCATACATGGTTCAGATTCACCAATTTTAAAATTGCACCTCATCAAAGAAACAATTAAATCTATGTAGTATTAACTAAAATTGCAGAGTACCAAAAATTCACATTCCATTCATTTCTGTACCTTTATGTGAAGCTTTGTTATCTAATTTGGTTTCCAAGTTACCCACAAGTCATTTCCCTGTCCTCCATAGAATATTTATCATTTTTCGCTCTTCCCCACAAATCTTAATCTATTCAAAGCCAAGTTTCATTCCTCTTTTTCTCAGACTCCACTGTTTAGGCTAGGAAAATAGTATTTCCCTTTGCCTCAGAGTAGATGAGTCATTTATGAGAAGACCATGCAAGGTATAGTCAAGCTACTTCTTTTTTAACTTTACATTTTAAAGATTTTAAATTTTACTTTAATGTGCTATTACTCTCTCTCTCTCTCTTTATACTGCACCAACGTTCTTCTTCTTCTTCTTCTTCACCGATCCCTCAGGCGAAGCACCGATCAACGCCGGTCAGCGAGCAGCCGCGAAAACCAGCCGGAAACCGGGCGCCGCCGCCGAGCCGTTCTTCTCGCCAGCAAGCAAAGGCTGCGCCGGCCAGAAGCATCGCGAGGACCAGCTCCGACCGGCGAGCTTCTTTCTCTGTTCTCCGTTGTTCCAGTGAGGACGAAAACAACAAACAGGACCTCCAACTGCTCTGAGCAGCGAGCGGCGAACAGCCAACTCCGGCGCAGGCAAGGCAGTCACAGGTGAGACCGACCAGATCTGGCCGGAAAAAAAACCCAAAGACCACCGAAGCCCTCCATCTTCACCGACCAGGTTCTACCTATCCTTTTTTGCAGATTTTGTGATCTTGTTTTCAACATTGAAACCCTTCTTGTTAGGTATTTTAGTCTTGCTTGGTAGGTAATCACACCCTACTTTCAATAATTTGAAGAGTATAGGAGTAGATTTTAGGGTTACCTGATTGTGCATTGTGCAATTCACTCTAATTATTTGGATTGTTTTAATTTTATTGGCTGTTTCTGACTAGCATTTTAGCTCAGATCAGGTATATTTCAGATCAGTGCTTGCTTGTTTTTTTGTAGTTCAGATCAGTGCTTCAGTGTATAGTATAGTTGTGCTATCGTGTCTTTTGGAGAATACAGTATACTTGATCTTATAGTTTAGTTGTTGCTATCTGGTCTTTTAGAGTATACACCTGTTGCAGAAATTTTTTTCTGTTTGAAGTGTATTCCTGTGTAGATTTTACAGTAGATTCAGTAGCTTTCAAGTGGATTTGGTATCTGATGGTGGTTTTGAGTCATGTCTTCGGTTGAGGCTGAGGACGAGGGAGAATAGTGGTAAGGGGGTTACGGGTTCCCATAAATTGAGGGTAGGATCTTGGAACATAGGTTCGCTAACGGGGAAGTCCTTAGAGTTAGTGAAAATTCTCAAGAAGAGAAAGATAAATATAGCTTGTGTCCAAGAGACTAGATGGGTAGGTTCCAAGGCTCGGGATGTCGATGGGTTTAAGTTGTGGTACTCAGGAGGTTCTAGGGATAGAAATGGAGTGGG
>NC_064285.1:37748809-37872868 GCF_019186545.1 Solanum stenotomum | reverse complement strand
GGTAGCGGGGATGCGGACACCATGTGGAATAAAGCAGCTAGTTGCATTAGGGAAGTTGCTTCAAAGGTGTTAGGGGTGTCAAGGGGTAAATTTGGAGGCCATAAAGGAGATTGGTGGTGGAATGGGGAAGTCCAAGGCAAAGTGGAAGCGAAGAAGGCTGCATACACAAAGTTGGTGGAGTGCGTAGACGAGGAAGAGAAGCAGACGCTTAAGAAAGTCTATAAGACGACAAAGACAGAAGCTAAGTTAGCAGTTACGAAGGCTAAGACGACAACTTTCGAACGCTTGTATGTCGAGCTGGGGGAAAAAGGTGGGGATAAGAAATTGTATAGGCTCGCAAAAGCAAGAGAGAGGAAGGCTCGCGACTTGGACCAAGTGAAGTGTATCAAGGATGAGGAAGGCAAAGTATTGGTGGATGAGACCTCCATCAAGCAGAGATGGCGAAGATACTTTCACAAACTTTTAAATGAAGGCGGCGGAGACATTGTGTTGGGTGATTTGGCACACTCGGAAAGACTTCGGGACTTTGGGTACTGCAGGTGTTTTAGGATCGAGGAGGTTATACGTGCTATTAGTAGGATGAGCAGGGGAAGAGCGACCGGACCCGATGAGATTCCGGTGGATTTTTGGAAGAGCACGGACAAGGCAGGTATAGAGTGGTTGATTGGGCTGTTTAATGTTATTTTTAAGACAACAAAGATGCCTGATGAATGGAGGTGGAGTACGATGGTTCTGTTGTATAAAAACAAGGGTGATATCCAGAACTGTAACAACTACAGGGGTATCAAATTGCTAAGCCATACTATGAAGATTTGGGAGAGAGTGGTGGAGATGAGGGTGAGAAGAGGGGTGTCCATTTCTGAGAATCAGTTTGGATTCATGCCGGGACGGTCGACGACCGAAGCCATTCATCTTATGCGAAGACTGGTAGAAAAATATAGAGAGAGGAAGAGAGACCTACATATGGTGTTCATTGACCTTGAAAAGGCCTATGACAAAGTACCGAGGAGTGTCCTCTGGAGGTGCTTGGAGGCTAAAGGTGTCCCGATGATATATATTAGGGCGATAAAGGACATGTACGATGGAGCCAAGACTCGGGTTAGAACGGTTGGAGGTGACTCAGAACTTTTCCCAATTGAGATGGGGTTGCACCAAGGATCAGTCCTTAGCCCTTTTCTATTTGCTTTGGTGTGATACCTATAGCCTTATGTTGTTTACTGCGTTTCACTTCTCTCATTGTTCTATTGAGGTTACTGTCTCCTTTGTTGATTATATACAATCTTTCTTATTGGATGGTATGTTTTATACACTGTTTTCATCGCCTTTAACTTGGATTTGATGTACTTGAGCTGAGGGTCTTTCGGAAACAGCCTCTCTACCTCCACGAGGTAGTGGCAAGGTCTGCGTACACTCTACCCTCCCCAGACCCCACCTAGTGGGATTTCACTAGGTATGTTGTTGTTGTTACTTTAATGTGCTATTATTAAGATGCATTATCTGTCAATTCCCAAATTACTATATCCTCAAGCTGTTGTGGTCATTGCACACTTTATATAAACCTACAGAAAATTGTATACATTCTCCTGTAGTGAGCAAGCACTGGAAAGGAGAAAGATATTCTCAATTATTAAGATTGATTCCAATTAATCAGAACCCTGAGGCAGCTCTAGCAACAAAAGATGAAAAGAATTAGTGATTACAGGAAATTTTGAGAATTATCCGAGAATAGAATTCAGTGCATGAGAAATAATGACAGAAAAATCAGAAAAGCAAGTAGTCATAACCAAGGTATTCACCAGAGCAGATGATCTTCTTGACTTAATGAGATGACAATACGTGAACTGCAAAAGTTTCTCTGAAGTGTTGGAATTGTGTTGGTTGAAGGATTAAAGTGGACTGCTCAAATTGATTGTAGTATCATTTAGAATGTTCTTGTTCGCCATACATTGTTTCTAACTAAGCATTGCAAACTTGGCTGCCTGATTTGAGTTTGGTGTTTGTTGATCATTGTTGTGTGTCATGAGTATTGTATATAGGCTAACTTTCCTTGCTCACATTTCATCTTAATTTTTGTATAGGGGAGGAGGACCTTTGTGTTTCCAATCTTTCATTACCAATTCAGCCTTTCTCTTACTGTAAAAGAAAAAACTCAATGAGCTTTTTTATATGCCATTCTGTAGTGTTTTGGATTTGTTGATGCAAATACAAATTTAACTGTGGAATAGACGGTGTGAATGAAATCTTTCGTTGAGTATATGAAAAGCTTTTAGTCTTTCTTCTTAAGGATTTGCAGCTTGCTTGATTAAACCAGTAGTACTACTGAAATTTAACTACTGGAAAAATTCCCTAATCAAGGATGATACATGGAATATTGTAGTATTACTGATTAATCGTGTCTTTTTTTGTTAAATTTTATCGTTGGTTTCTGTTTTTTTGTTACACTTCTGAGTAGCAGTCTTTCCTAATATATGTTTAATTTATTGTACTTGGTAAATTTAGAGGCTCTAACGCATAAGGGGTCTTCACTTCTTAATCATGCAGGAGCCTGAGCCCATAAACTGGGAATATTCCAGGAAAGGAATTGGTTCTCGCTTAGGAGAAATGAACAAAGAAGCCTTTGAAAATATGTGGAACGACAGGTTTCTTTTTCCAGTCTCTTCGGTGAAAGCATCCAGCATTATAAGAGTTCAATCAAGATATTGACCATAAATTTTTTTAGCACATTCTAGTGAAGACAAGCACGGGATTTCTTGCTTCTAATCTTTGTTTCCTTTGTCCTTTTATGGAAAATAATCAAATCATTGTTGCTAAAATAAAATGTTTTAACTCATGTAGCATATTTTCCAAATGCTTATCCTAAAATTCTTGTTGAGTGCATGTTCATCACTAGTAACTGCTAAGGATGAAGAGTTTCTGGAATGAGCTGTTTGTACAACTTCTTTTGTCAGACAACATATCATTTTCGATTTTCTTTGCTGTTTTGGGTATACTTGTTTGATGTAGTGCATAATTCGGAGAACATTACTATCTAGTATTGGAGTAGTTATTGAATAAGATCTAGGGAAAAGGGTCAAAAATACCCCTCAACTTTAGTTTATTAGTTGACTATACCCCTACCGTTAAATCAAAGTTATTTATACCCTCGCCGTTATTAATTTCACCATTTATACCCCTCAATTAACAGAAACCCCCAAATTGATTCAAATTAGCCCGAATTTTAAAAAAAAACTCATTCCCCATTTTAAAACCCAATACCCCGACCCCTCTATCCTTTTAACCCATACAGTTGTGTGAGTAAGAATGCTCATTGTTGATTTTTTTTATTACTACTGTTCCGGTCAACACTAATCTAATTCCTCATCCAGAAATCAATCTCTCACAAGTCAACACTAAAACCATTTAACTCCCATTTCCACAATGCAAGCCCAAATATACTCCTCCCCTTAAATTTTCTAATAGTTAGACTACAAACAAAAACCCCAATTATCAAAATCAAACTCACCATCTAAAGAACAGAGAAGAAATTAAACTTCATTTTCTTATACTCTTCTAGTAAATCCTCATCTGAACAAGGGTCATCATCTTCAAATTCAGTACTTCTCCCTAAAATTCCAGATTTCATAGTAATCTTTTGTGACCTTTGATCTTGCTCAGGTGGGTCCATTAGCCTTGATTTTGTTCTAGTAGCAGCTAAAAGATGCGATTTTCTCCTAAACGAAGAGCGGGTACTGAGCACAACCTCATCTTGTAAACCCGGTCCAGTACTCAAATTAGACTAGCGGCGAACTGTGATCCGTTATCGACAGGGTTCTCATTGAAAGAAACTCGAACTTCCCTCGGCGTAAGTACGCCGTGGTTGGGGCTTTCTTCCACCCTAGATAACGGAGATGACTGTGAAAATGGCGATTCCGTTACGAAATCACAGTCTTTGTTGTTATCCCTCACGCGTTTCATTGCTACATCGTTAGAGAAATCGTAACTTGAATCTCTTTTTTGTGTGTGAATAAAAAAGTGAGTTTTTTGGTAGACAAGAGAGAAAAAGTTGGCAACTTTGAAAATTGGAATGAAACGGAAAGGGAATGGAGCTTGTGTTCCATTAATGGAGGAATCATACTGGTGAATCGAGACCATATAGTTCCATGAGTAAAAGGAGAATGGGTTATACCGGTTAAAAGATAGAGGGGTCAGGGTATTGGGTTTAAAATGGGGAATGGGTTTTTTTTAAAAAAAATTGGGTTAATTTGAATTAATTTGGGGGTTTCCGTAAATTGAGGGGTATAAATGGTGAAATTAATAACGGCGAGGGTATAAATAACTTTGATTTAACGGTAGGGGTATAGTCAACTAATAAACTAAAGTTGAGGGGTATTTTTGACCCTTTTCCCTAAGATCTATGCATATTATTTTCTGCTTGCCTAACCCTGCCACGTGTCATGTTAATTTACTGGAGGTTCTAGAGTAAGGAGGACTTTCTTGATTTTTTAAATAAAAGTTTAAACCCTGGTGGCTGGTTAGCAAGTTAGGGAGAATGGGTGTTTGAGTTTCCACAGTCGAGAAGGTTTAGAGCAATGAAGGTTAAGTGAGGTGCTTGAACTTGATGGATACAGTTCTGCCATAATTTATCTGAAAATAGAACTTTCCTGGAAACTAACTGATAATTACTAAATGAAAAAATAATTAGCCACACAAGTTTCCTCGTTACATAAGTTAAGCGACATACTCACTACACCAAGTATACTCTTGAGATCTACACATGGCCTACACTCCAGGTTTATTACTTTGGTTTGCTTGGATGTGAAAGATTTTACCTTAATATCTCTGTGTAGTTGTCAAGTCCACCAGATGCACTAAGTTTGGATAGCTTGACATAACTGTGAGACCTGGATTTTGTCCGTCAGCATGAGGGTAATGGACTTAGGGTAATAAGGAGGAATTTTGAGTGGATGATGCTTCAATATCTTTGTAGAATCAAAGCAAGGGACATTGAACACAACCTCAATTTCACATCTATGTTTGGGTTCCACCTTCGAATCTCTTTGGTGAACACTGGGACAGATGGAGTGAAGTTTCTACTTTTACCTTAAGCTCAAACTAGAACCTGAATCAACATGCCTGGCCTTTTATCACAATGTCCAAGAAATACGAAAGTTACATACTACAAAGAAGTGGCTAAAGATGTCCTGAGGGTTCATGTTTGGGAGTATTATTGGTATGAGGTTGGGGTAAACTCTCAACCTCATTCAAACTCTTAACAAAATTTGAATATCCTCAAATCATAAACAAATAAATGAGGAAAGTATATGGAGTCTGCATGAGACATTGATATAGAGGTGAGGGTGTGAGATGATAAACATCATAAGATATTCAAGTATGTCCAAGAAACTCATGAGAGTTCTCCCTTGTTTTATGTTTTTGACCATACACGAGAAAATAAAAATATAACTTGTTAAACTAATTGATATTCAGACTGCATACAAGCATATAGAATGTGATAAATTCACATCATAAGCAAGGCAAAAGGAAAGTACAGTTATGGTTCAATTTGTCTTACATGTCTAAATCATCTTAACTATATTAATACCATCACAAATTATTTCTAGCTTTCTAATGGAGAGTAGAGAGTTAAAAAAAAATTAACTTGAAGGTTGAAGCTAATTAAAATTAAGCACACAGGACAAATTGACAGGAATTAAACTACTGAAAATAAAAAAGAACCTGAAAGCATAAATTACCTCTTTTGGGTTGCTCGTGGAACTTGAGTTGAAGACCTTGACTGCAACAACCTCCCACCACAAATGAATGAAACTCACCAACACAAGAAAGAAAATGTACTTTTCCCGACAAATAGAGATTCTTCATAAACAAGCAAAGAGCTCACTTTAGTTTTAAAATTCGACAAACGAAACTTAAACAATTCTGAATGCCATTTAAATAATTGCAAAAGAAGAGGAATGGAGAAGTTTACCTTCAAGGGAGGTCTGAGACAAGAACCATCAAGGCTATGCCACAACTTTTGGATCATATGTACTTATAATCTAACTATCAAAGTACTGGGTACTTTGCAGGATAGGAGTTTTAAGACTACTAGATAATATAAGTGTAATTGAAGATAGATTTGACACTATGATCATGTATATAAAGCTGGGTATTAACAGAGAAACATTTCACATACCAGACCGAATAAGTTTTAAGAATTGTTCCTTCGACTAGGAGGAAAATAAACTCAAGCAGATTTTGAGCATCAAAACCTTAGATTTCATAGAAAGATCTATGTAAGTTCAAACAACTCAATGCATAGTTAAGGAAACTAACAAGTTAGGCGTAGATCAACAATAAGAGATCCAGAGAAATCAATTTGTTAGATAGGAAGAGAGTTCGAGGGGCTTTTTTCCGTGATCAATGATCTCTTTTTGAGAGAGAGGGCTTTTTTCTATCAGTAGTTATTCTTCAGAGAGAAAGAGAGTTCTAGGGCTGTTTTTTCAGTGATCTCTAATGAGCAGAAGACACTAAATTATATAGTGAATAGTATGGTGATCAAAAAGGCAGGAGATATTCAACTTAGTCAATCAAGAAAAGATTTTCCTTAGCTGACATATTCAATATAAAAAATATTACTAAGAAATAAATATTTTCTTGAATGAAAGACGATTGTCCGAACTAGGAAAGAAAACAATCAGCCAAGATATACAAATTCAATAATTTGCTATCTTCCATAAATAAATTAGTACCAAGGGCTTGTCAATCAGTTAGAGAAAACAAAAGGAAAGAAGCATTTTCCTTAAATTGAACCAAGTAAAATCATACTATCTTTTGGCCAAAAATAGGTCACAATTCGAAATTCAAGAGGCAAGAAAAGAGGCAAAACTATTTTAGGACTCCAAGAATTGATTTTCAACCACACGATATGGTATTAAGCTTAATAATCAATCGACATCTTTTAGAATCATTGTCTAAGCCGGAAAAGATAACAAAATTAAGGTTTACCCGACTACGATCAATGGAGAATCGAGTGCAACTAATCAATCAGAAACTAGAGGAGATGAACATGCATTGCAAACATCTAAAGCATTAAAATGAAAACAAGTAATCGGGTATGCATTTAGCGCAAACACACATACAAACAAAATTACATAATATGTTAGGACAGAAATCACCGCTTAGTCATTCTGAGTTTCTCCTTTCGAGTTTTGCCTTCGCGAGAAGATTCGTGCTTGAACCTTCAAGCGATTCTGCCGGCTAGAGATATTGGTTAGGGAGCGATTAATCTTCGCTGGTTCACGACGGAGGGAAAGAGATGCCGAGAAGGAGAGAGTAGAAGAGAAGTGATGGGCGGCGGTGGAGCGATGGAGAGGAAGAGGCCGATGGTGGTGCCGGTTTCGGGTCCCTTTGGGAAGAGGAAGAGTGATCGATTCCCTTCCTGTTGTTTGGAAGGATAGCTGCTAATTGGATTTGGTGTGATTGATGTAATTATATTTCTTATTCTGTTTGGGAGAATATGTAACTATTTGGTCAGGTAATTAGTGTAATTGGTAGCAATAATTACACTCTACAATTTATAGGTAAATACTGTGAATTATTGATAATTACATAGTGTAATTATCACCTGATTATTTTTTATTTTATTTTATTTTTTTATTTTTTTGTTTTAATTTTTTTACTTCTATTATGTTAAGTTCTTTTTTTATTTTTATTATTCTAAAAATTTGTAAAAGTTTATTTTTTATTTTATATTATTATATTTCATTTTCTTCTTATTCTCAACCTTATTTTACGTGATTTTATGTAATTTTCTCGTATTATCTATTTCTTTATGCCATGCATATTTTCTCATTAACATACTTTTATTAGTATTCTAATTTTTAAATTAAAATAGAATTTATTGCTAAGTAAGGTTATAGACTTACGTTTTCTTTTTTAAGAAAAAATAAAAATAAATCATATTTATTGTTATGTTGAAATTTGTTATAAGAGTATTATGTTAATTTTTTTGTTTTGAATTTATAACTTATGTTATATTTTCAGTTTCATTTGTTTTAGTAATATTGAATTTACATTGCACATCATATTTTAATTAGATTTGATAGATTATATTTTTGTCAAACATTTAATAATTTATGACATTTTATTTATATATTATTCTTTTATCAAATATGCATTTCACGATATTCGTAGAAACTTCATACTTTTAGTTGTTACGATCAATTCAATTGAAATATATTAATTTGAAAAAATATAAATCAATTATTTTTCATAATATTAGTTACAAAAAATATGTTTATTAATTAATATATTTTCAAAAAAATATATATATCTTAAATATTTAATTTAATGTCATTTATAAAGTTTCTTATTTGTCAAGTATAAATTGTAAATAATTAATTTTTATTTTTAAAATTTATTATAATTTTATAATTGCAATTGTGCATCCAAACAGAACATGTGTAATTACACTGTGGAATCCAAATAGGACATGTGTAATTACACTGTGGCAACCAAACAGATCAGTGTAATTACTAGACAGTGTAATTACTAGGCTAGTAATTACTACCCTAGTAATTACACCAATTCCAATTACCAAGTGGCTTTCCAAACAGACCCTTTAGGATTTTAGGAGTGAAGGTAATTGAAATGGGAAAGAAAGACAAGACAATTAAATGAAAGGTGCAATTAAGTGTTGCTTTGGTTTTTTGTGACACTTTGATCAAGAAAGGGTCAAATCCATTTCAAAATGTAATTCAGTAAATTTGGGACCAAATTAATATTTTGAAAACTTTCTACTCTTTTATAAAATACGAAAAAACACTTCATTTTTCAACTTTTATAATTCTATCCAAACCATTTTAAAAAAAAGTAAAAGAAAATAGAACTTTTTGTTCTTCTCCCAACGTTCTCTCTTCTCTTCTTCTTCTTCCTTAGAAAATTCAAAAATTCTACTATCAAAACAAATATTCTCCCCCATTCTCTTATCTTCCTCCTCATCTCTGGCCGTGACTCTCTCCTCTTTCTGAACTGAAGATTGTGTTCGAGTTAAAATGGATAAGTCACTTTTTTGAAATATTTTACAATTTTCGAACAATACTAAAAACATTTCTTGGGTTAATGAACAACAAATCGTTCTATAGATGTGAAAATTGAATAATGGTGTAATGGTAGCTATTATTTATTATTTTTGAAAGAAAATCAACAAACCCAAAAAACTCTAATTTTGAGGAAATATATATGTATTGTTAACATTCAGTGAAAATTCATTTTTTGTTGTTTTTGTTGTTCTTTTTGTTACCATTTTGTTCATATGATTTTAGAGATATTGTCTTGTTCAGTTGTCAACATATATTTCATTTATTGAAACATGTGTCGTATGTTGCTACATTTTAGTGATATCTTGGTATATATTCCAACAGAGTTGACATATGTTGAAACATATCACATATGTGTTAGGGCAACAAAATGGCCATCTGTAGTAATAGAAGATTAATCTGTGGCACATGAAGATTCATTTGTGGCCACAAAAGATTCATTCGTGGCAATAGAAGGTACATATGTGGCAACAGAATATCCATCTGTGTCAACATAAGTATAAATTGCTACCCATTATTATTTATAATCAATTGTAAACTCTCAACCTTTTTTTATTTACCTTGTAGATGAAATGATACAAGAAGCTTCATCCATGACAATAGATCAATCTTTTATTGGTGTTGCTTCCTCTTCTAACATCAAATACTCTTTTTGTCTATGTGAAGAATATGAGCAGCAACATGATTATTTTATTAATCGTGTTAAAGAACTGGCTGATATTTTTAAGGAAATGACTTATAATATTGTTGTCCATACATCCAAGAGGATTTCACAGCCTTTGAAGTGTAAGAGGTTGAAAAAATCTATTTCTCAATCACTATCTATAATTAGTGAAAGAAAAAAATCAATGACTATTGCTCCAG
The DNA here is from genome assembly GCF_019186545.1 of Solanum stenotomum. Lineage (NCBI taxonomy): Eukaryota > Viridiplantae > Streptophyta > Magnoliopsida > Solanales > Solanaceae > Solanum > Solanum stenotomum. Next base: position 37,862,927 of record NC_064285.1, on the reverse strand, counting down.
TATCACAATCAAACCCAAAAGGCAAGGAGAAGGAGAAGGAGAAGGAGAAGGAGGAGGAGGAGAAGGAGAAAGAGAAGAAAAAGGAGAAGGAGGAAGTGAAAAAAAAAGAGAAAAAGAAGAGAAGAAAGTCAAAGTCGTCAGTTGTGATGTGAAGCAACAATATCCATTTGAAGGTTTTATAATTGACAGCAAGGGTCCAACTGAACTAATGTTATCCTTCTCGCAATGGATAAACGAGAGATTTTACATGCATCATGCAAAAAAGTAAAGTCGTTCAACTATTATTAGTATTTCTTCTTGTTGTCCACTAAATATTTATTTGTAATAATTACATAATTGCAGAAGAGACAAGGACGATCACTACTTAGCCAATTGCTTGGATCTTGAGTTCAAACAACTTGATTTTGTATTTGCATTTCCAAAGAGGAAGGACTAGTTCTACGTAATGTCTCAACCCAATAAGTGTTGGACTGATGAGGTAAATTCATGCCCACTTATCTTTTGATTAAGACATGAATACATACAAATAAATTGATATAGAAATACACTTGTTGATGTATCTGTGCAGTATGTGGATGTCATTTTATACTATTTGCGGAAGAAGTCGAAGCAACAGAGTCATTCTAAATATCGATATACCACTACTAATTGTTTTTTCAAAATATACATTGACAATGCCAGTGCTGTTCCTGAATATGAGAATAAAATCGTTGGCACTATCAAAGGGTTTGGTATACCTGTTGGATTGCCTTGGCACCTCACATATGAGGTTTATGTCCCTGTAAATTGTAATGGGGAGTTTCATTGGATCTTGGTAGTCGTTGTATTGAAGGAACGACGCATAAAGGTGTATGATTAGATGTCCTCATCTAGGACTAACAGAAAATTGTGCACCGAGATTCAAAAGTTGTCTACAATGTTGCCAAAGTACCTTGAATCCAATGGATTTTATGAGAAAAAAGACCGAACCAATTGGTCAGTTCTTGAATCTTACCAGGGCAAGAAAAATCTCACCCATTCGAAGCCATACATGTTACTGGTATTGCCCAACAAGCAAGCAATAGTCTGTAAGTAGTATCACATTATTTTTTTAGTCTTATCACTATCGAAATGTGATGTTTATATTAAGTTTATTATATTTTCTAATTGATGATATACCATGCAGTGATTGTGGAGTTTTTGTAATTGCATACGTTAAGTTTTTGAGTGATGGACTACAAATACCATCTGATGGAATTATTTATCAATCCCTTCGCTTGAGATATGCTTCACTCCTATGGAATTATGGAATTTTAAAGGCTTGGAGTGGCTATGTTAGTAACAATGAAGACACACAAAGGCCTAGACCTAGAAAAGTAAAGTTCGATGAAAATATTGTGGTTACCACCATTTATTAGATTGATGGTTATGTATACCATTGTGAATTACCTTTTTGTGATAAGTTGTATAAAACAATTGGTGAAGTGTTCATTTTTGTTGATAATATTAATATTAATGATTATTATTATTATTATTATTTTGTTGAAACAAATGTCAATTATGATGGAAAGGAAGAAATATGGTGTATGTGGCAACATATGTAACCTCTGTTGTAAAAAACACCACAAAATTATATGCATGTTCCCCAACAGAAAGGATACATGTGGCAACATATGTCATAGAAAGAAGATATGTGGCAACATATGTCACAGAAAGAAGATATGTGGTCACATATGTCACAGAAAGGAGATATGTGGCAACATTATATTGTCATCAATTGTTCATTTTTATTAATAATATTAATATTAATGATTATTAATATTATTTTTATTTTGTTGGAACAAATGTCAATTATGATGGAAAGGAAGAAATGTGGTGTCTGTGGAAACATATATAACCTCTGTTGTAAGAAACACCACATAATTATCTGCATGTGCCCCAACAGAAAGGGTATATGTGGCAACATATGTCACAAATTTTTTTTGAAAAGGTTTAAAACAATCGTCCCTTCATTTTTCCCTCTCTCCTCTCCTCTATAAAAGGTCGTTTCATATTCCAAATTTAATTTATTTTTACTAATTTCCATTTTCTTTTCTCTTCTCTCTTCCTTTCTCTCGTTTTATTATTCCTTCACAGATCAAGGTTGTTGTTACGATATTTTCTACAACATCAGTGATAATCTGTTGCAATCCTCTTCTACAACAAGGCATCGTTGCCCTCATCATTTCTAGTTTATCGTTGATATCTTCTCAGGCAAAATTTAATTAGGATTTTGAGAAATACTTACTGGTATTAAATCAGGACGTTTTTAGTGGTTTTATCACTTATTTGTTTGTAGGATGGTTGGATAGTTATTCCTTTTGAAATATCATTTGATTTCAAAAAGCTTAATTTGTAGTTCGTTGGTTAGGGTTTAGGAAGGGTTTTGTGGTTTGTTGGTTGGTTCATGTGTGGTATTGAATCGTATTTGTTGTTTGCGTTGTTGTGTTTGGTTGTTGTTATTTTTGTTAAGAAATATTTGATTTTTGTGGTTGCAGATACAAATATAATGGCTCCCATCAAAAGAAAAATTGTATTAACAAAAGAAACAACTGACACAAAGATCCAGAAGAGGCCTAGGACTAAAACTTGTAGGAAGAAGAATGAAAATTCGACTACACTCTTTTAGAAGAACTTACATCTAAAGCAATTTCTTCTTCTCAAGTAGAAGCAGAATTTTCTCAAAAAGAATATGAAGAAAGAGAAAAAGAAAAAAATGAAGTAGATAATGATGGAGAAAGAGCAGAAGAAGTTAAGGAAGAAGATAGAAATAAAAAAGAAGTTGAGGAAGATGAAGGAAAACAAAAAGAAGTTGAGGAAGAAGAAGGAAAAAATAAAGAAGTAGTTGAGGAGGAAGAAGAAAAAATAAATGAAGTTGATGAAGACAAAGGAAAACAAAAAAAAATTGAGGAAGAACAACAAGAAAAAAATGAAGTTGAGGATGATGGGATCAAAACTATTAATGCACACACTTTTTCTGTGCATTTGCAGCCTAATGCTACTGGTGATAGCATTATGAGGTCAGCCATGGGAAAACCTTTCGACACCTTTAGGATCACCCTCAAGCAGAATGATTTGAAAGATTTTTTTAGGAATAGTTGTTTTGGTCATTTTCTTGATTTGCCAAAGAATAATAATGCACGTTTTCAAATCACCATGGTCTATGAACTTTTGAAAAGAAGGTTGATTTTTCAGAATCCTGAAAAGAAGGATGAGGTTTTGATTAATTATTGTGGCATGCCACTCTTCTTTGACAGAAGAGAGTTTGCCATAGTTTCAGGGTTAAAATGCCATCCTCCTTCTGAGCCAGTCCCTGAATTCATAGTTAAAAAAGAACCACGAAGACGAGAGAAAGGAGGAAAAGAAAAAACAAGACAGTCAATTGAGGAGCAGGACTTGGTGTCCCTTGTTGGCATAAGCTTCAAAAATCCCGATTTAATATATTTGTTGAATGTCGAGGATACATCAAGGAAGCACAATGAGTCATGTACTTACTTTGGTTTGTACATAATGTACTTTTGGCCAAAGATCTCAACAACAACATATCCCTTAAATGGGTGAATTTATATTAGGATATTGAGGCTTTCAAAAACTATCCTTGGGGGTCATGAGAGCTTTGAATTAACTGTCAAATACTTGTTGAAACCTTTAGGACCAAAGACCAATAACTTATTTGGCTTTCCATGGGCTTTAATGGTAAACATAAATGTTCTTAATCTTTTTATATTATATTGAATAATTCAACATTTGATTTGTGACATGTTTTCCTTTTTAATAGGCTTGGGCATTTGAAGTCATTCCTCATTTGACCCATCAAGTAAATGCAGAAGAAGAGATCTCATCTCCAAGGATATTGAGATGGTTGAGATAAAAAACAAAAACTGCCAAATTTTTTCCAGATCTTTATAACCCTCCTCATGATGCAGTAAGTTACTATTATATTACACCCATATATGTTGCAACATATCACTAATCTGTAGCAACATGTGACACAATCACTACAAGAAAGTATGGATTTAGCAACAACTTTTTGGCAATAACTATATTGTTGTTGCCTTATATCAATAAATTGCAACAACTTAATTTAGTTGTTGGTATATCTTTTAATTTTTAATCAACAATATCTTTGTTGTTGCCAAATATTTTAATATTGTTGCTATATTCTATTATTAATATATTAAGTCTCAAATATAAAAAATCGCAACAACATTTTTGCAACAACCATAATATCGTTGTCTAATTTTAATAAATTGCAACAATTTAATTAATTTGTTGCTATCTTATATAACATTTGACAACAATATTTTTTTTTATTATTGCTTATATAATTAATTTTACAATAACTTACGCAAATTGTACCCTAAATTTTAATTTTTTCAATTTTCCGCCAAAGAGCGCGGTCTTTAGTTTTCCGCCAAAATAACTCAGAAAAGTTCCCCAAATTTTAGCGGTTTGTTTAGTTTTCCCTAAAATTAAAGCTAGGTTTTTCTATTCATTATGCTGCACAGAAGGCTAGGTTGTGGGAAGTCTCTGGTGAGTTTTCTATTTACTGATTAGTCACTTTTCACAAAGTTTATTCTCTTTGATTATCTTGTTCTTGGGAATGAATCATTACTGCCTAAATTTACACAGTAAGATCAATATACAATTGCTTTGAACCTCTTCTCTACCCTTCGATAATTTTCATTCGCAATCAATTATGATTATGTTAAATTTTGAGTCTTTTTTGTTTATCTGAGCATTTGGTTAAGTCTTTGCTGCGTGTTTGTCAAATTTCCATTTTGCTATCTTGAATTAAAGTGTTACTTGGATCAATATTGTAACTATTTTGTATTTTCTTGAATTTGCCTACTACTTGGGGTTATGAAATTGTCGATTAAGAAATCTTTTGTTTAAGTGTATATATGTTTGTGTGTGTTTAACTTTTCATTTTTCTTTTGGGTATTTGTAAATTCTATTTTTTGTTATCAAAATTAGTTATAAATGGCTCAGTGTTGTAAATGATTTTATGATTTTTGAATGCATTGAGCTTTTTTCTTCTAGTTCATAGTGTGCCTAGTTTTCACATTGGCACCCTAGATTGTAATAATTTGAGAATTGGGGATATTTTGAGGAAGATATGATTGAAAGATTGGATCTTGTTTGGGAGTTAGCTACATTAGATTGATGATTGTATTTGGTGAACTCAATATCCATTTCAACAATTTTCGCCATCAATCGAAACTATCTTTTCCATTGAAAAGTTATATGGTCTTATAAGTTTTAGCACAGTTCTTTGGCAATCTCAAAATCCATACTGATTTAGGGTAAATTAGGTTTGCTCTATTAGTAGGTATCTTTTAACCCTTGAGTTGTGGGTCTATCGGAAACAAATTATTTACCTCTGAGGTAGAGGTAAGGTATGTCTACATTCTATCCTCCCCAAACACTACTTCATGAGCTTATATTGAGTATGTTGTTGTTGTAGTCAATTATGATTATATTTTATTGTCAAGCATTTGTGTTAATATGTGAATTCTTCAAGGAAAACAACATGAACTAAAAAACAAACAGAAAACAAAAATGGGCATTCTAAGTGCATGCTCCAGAGGGTCATGGAGCGACTAGTGCTTGGTGATTGTCAGTTTATATTCTCATATCATTGAAAGTATTTAGAAAAGTTACTGGTGTTTCATGCCAATCTTTTCTCATTTCTTGGTCGGAGGTACTTTGCATGGAAGTGGGGTTGATTTCTTGGATTCTTGGGTTCATCACACCTTGCCTGAACTTAAAGTGTCCAACGACTTCATGACACTCTGATTGTGCTCTATTATGAGTAATCGGTAATAAACATCAACTTCTTTGTTCCTGGCTTCTTAGTATGCATCTTAACTATTAACAAAGACCAAGTTGTCTACATGTTAGCTGCTCATATATTTACTCCATACTCGTGCTAGACTTTTAGCAGCTCAATTATATTGATGAGTTCTTTAACTCTTACATCTATATCTTTCTCATATGAAAGACATGGAACTTTTTTGCCAAGTACTAGTGTTTCTTCAAAATATACACTGCTACAGTCAAGTACATTAACTTCTATGCTCAATAATATATCTGCACTGACATATGGCTTAATGTTGATGCATATTTTTTGAGTATTGACAGATGTCTGAAAATTTCGACCTTCTGAATTTACTTGACAGTTTATGTGAGTGATCAATCTGAATATGAGAAATGGAGTGAGATTTTTTTGAAATGGAATGTGAAGATGGGAAATTTGGTGCGGAAAGTAACCTTTTTTAGAGCATCTATACTTCTCTAATGTGAATAATTTCCATCTTGTACTTAATTAATTTCAGAACATCATGTTCTGCATCACTTCGAATCCTTGATAAATTATTTGTTAAACTAACACTTCATGAAGAATTGTGAAAAGTGAGAACATGAGTCCAGAAAATTGCAATCATTACCACAGAAGTCTGTGAACTTCTGAAATGATAAAACTTAATATACTTGCATGACCTTAGGTTATTTCTTAGTTGTCATACTATGTTAACTTTCTTTTAACTAGGGAATCATAGTAGCATGTAAAATGTTTTAACCATGAATTAGATTCTTTCTCTATGGTAGGCTTGACCATAGAAGAACTAGAGATTCTAGCACGTCTTGGTAGCAAAGCTCAGAAGACTGCTACTAGAGACATTGCACTTGTTGTAAGTAAATTGCGAATTACTCTACTTTATCTGAGCAACTCTATCTTGTTTCCCCTCATCATATTTGTTAAAAATATCTGTTTTGATTGCTGAAACTTAACTTTCAGTAGATATGTATGCATGTATGTATATGTGTGTATCTTCAGATGTGACGCAAAAAAGGTTCAGGGGCTGGAGAAAATAGCATGCCACAACAGTCTTTGAGTAGTTCCAAGTATGGTGAAGTATTTCCTAGAGTGTAGTATTATGTGATTCCTTCTGCTTGTTAAATTTATATTTGTGTATTACTTAATTTATCAAAATATAATTAAATTTATCTTTTATTTGCAGGATGAACATGTATAATTCAACTCTGCTGCAATACAAGTACTATTGGAAGAAGATTTTTTAAAAAAAAAATTATCAGAAGGATTAGAAAATAATGACCTTGCTTATATATTTATATATTATTTTATTTTTATTTTTTTACAAGTAAGACCTATGTAGTAAGTCTCTAGTGCATCAATCTTATGTATTGACCTTTGCAAATTTATGTAGTTTTTAATTGAAATATTTATGCATTTTTTAAAAAAGAAATGTGTATTTTATATGTAGCAACTATCATATATTGTTGCTAATGTGAATGGAAAACTATTTGATTTACTGCAATAAAAATTCTTGTTGCCAAAAGCTTTTCTAACCGATTACTAATCAATTTTTTCCATGTTTTTGCAACAACTAATATTGTTGGTAAAAAAATTAATTTATGGCAACATTAAATTTTGTTGTGAAAGTTTTTAGAAGCCACAACTATATGCATGTAAGGCAACACTTTTTTTGGTTGCGTTAAGTTAGTTTTTGGCAACAATATATTCTGTTGTTGCAAAAACTTTTCGCATCAGCGTTTATTGCAACAACATGCAACAACTTTTGTTGTTGCAAAAAGTACTTTTAGCAACAATAACCAATATATGGCAACAAAAAAATTTGTTGGGAAATGGCTTTTTTCTTGTAGTGAAATGTTGCTACAGATGACTCATATGTTGCTACAGAGGATCCATCTGTCGCAACATATGACACAAATGTTGCTACAGATGACTCATATATTGCTACAGATGATCCATCTGTTGCAACATGTGACACAAATATTGCTACAGATGCCCATATGTGTCAACATATCACCCATCTGTAGGAACATATGACACATCTCACCCAAATATTCCTACGGATGACTTATTTTTATATTTTTAGGTTGTGCATCCATGACTTGTCCCAAAAGAAAAGGAATTGCAAATGTCATCTAATTACTCTAGGGTTGGTTGAAACCTTATTTGATCCTATTGTGGATATAGTTAAAATGGAATTGGCTAGAGCAAGAACCATCAAAAGAGACAGAGTTGTTAATGAATTATTTGTTTTTGATGGGGTTGATGGTCGTGGCATTGATGCTGGTGCTGGTGCTGGACAAAACCAAGGGGCTACCTCTTGTAGAAGATGCTCTGGCTTTCTCTGTGAGAAGTGCAAGAAACAAGATAAAGATTTTATCATGTATCTTCAAACATTGAGTCTGTCAATGAATTTAAAAACAAGAGGGGGGTCAAGGTCATTCCATCAAAGAATGTTTGGCATCCATATACTCCACAGGCCAAGAGGAGGAAAAAATCCTTTATCAAGGCAATACAAATTTTGAAGAAGAAGATCTTCGGAGAATTGCCAATGGCCGTAGGAGAGGAAGTGTTGGAGTTCAAGCATGTGAATGTTTATAAGCGTGTGACTATAGCTAAAAAGAACAAACTGGTGGACCTGACGAGAGCAAAGGATCTGCGTGCACAATACGACATGCATTTTTTTAGTGGAGAAGATTCCAGGACCATGACAAGCATGGACATTTGGTGGGAAGACTAGGTAATTTTTCTCTACTAGTACCTTCAATTTATAATGTTCGTTTGTTTTATCTTTTCAATGATTACTTTTCTTTACTCTTTAATATTATTTTTCATTTCAGTATGTTGATGAAATCCTTCGCCTCATGCGGGAGTGGCATGTGAGATACCCTGAGTACTATGATTCCATAGATAGAATCCTGGATCTCAACTTCTATTCCAACTTCAAATTAACATATGACAAAATGAGCGAGGAGGCAACAACAGTTGGTGGCAGAAGCTTTACGCACTTAGTTAATGAGTTTGAATGGGATGAAGATATGACAAAATGAGCGAGGAGGCAATAACAGTTGGTGGCAAAAGCTTTACGCAGTTAGTTAATGAGATTGAATGGGATGAAGATATGATTAACTATGTCAGGGGCATTAGACCATATCTTGGAGGCATGGATTGGATTGGTGCAAAAAGGCTTTTGGCAGTCATGAACATGAACAAAACTCATTTTGTGACTCTTGAGATCCTCTTGCACGAGGATCGCATGAATGTTCATACAACCTGTCTTCGAGTTGCTGCCAAAATTGTTGAAGCAAAGTGGAATAATGAAGCATTTGCTAGATAAGTTCCTCAATGAACCATGCGAATTTGAAGGTTGAGTGAAACCCATGGGAACAAATGATACCAAAGCCGCGTGCGCGTTATATTCACTTGCATTTATTGAGCATTTGAATACCAGGACAACAATTCAACCTCCCCAAACCCTGTTGTGTGACAATACAGTTCGTCGAATGCAATGGGTTTGGGCTGCTGAGATAGTATCTAGGAGCTTGGATCCTTAATAATGTGTTTGTAATTAAAGACAATGTTTTATTTTATCACTTATGTTATTTTATCTTATATTGAGAGCAAGTACATAGTATGTGATGTTATATTGAGAGCAAGTACTTGATCAAATGTTGTTACATATGTCCCATATGTAGCAACATATGCCTCAAATGTAGTAACATATGAGTCATCTGTAGCAACATATGCCTCAAATGTAGTAACATATGGGTCATCTGTAGCAACATATGCCTCAAATAGTCAAACATTGCTACATAAGGGTGATATGTTGTGAGGCATCTGTAGCAACATATGTCTCATAAGTAGCAACATTTGACTCATATGTTATGCTAAGAAAAAGTAAAAATATTGGAACAGCAATGGAAAACTACATTTATTTATTTTCACAACTATGATAATTTTAATGGTTGCACACAACTACATAAGAATTTTCCATCCTCCATAGTGTTCTTCTTGGTAATGCTTAAAAATAAAAATAAAACACAACAAACAACACGAAGATTAGTTTCCAGTTGTTACAACATTTGGCCTTCTTCTTCCCCTTCATCACCCATTTTTTACTTCTTTTAATATGACTTTCATCATCAATTTCCAACTTCTTAATTCTGTTTGCCAATCTCAGAATAACGAACTTGGATTGTATATCAATATTTTCACGATTCCTCCATCTAAAGAAGTTGCATGCATTCTCCTAAAATACACACCACAAAGAAATTTAAATTTAAAAAAAAAACAAAATAAAGAGATGTCTCTAGACTAAGATGTAGAAATATACATACACGATAGCGTGGACAAGACCAAAATCTTCGACCTGAATTGTCCTTCGACCATGAAGTTTGCATTGAAAGTAAGTCTCCATGTTTGCAACAGATTTTCACACCCAACATGGGATCAGTTTCATCATTACAAATTCGATTCAATATTGCATTTGACATTATATCAAAAGTAACAAAAACAAACAAAACTCATTCATTTGATCTAGATCTAGATCTAGAGTACTGATCTATATTTAAAGAACACATTCTTACCCAACCACTATATTGCAAAATTTAATGATTTCATTGATTTGACAATACATGACAGTGCTGAGATTTGGTTTAACTAAAGGCCAATCAAATTAGTTGCGTGTTAAAAAATAAAGAACAGAAANCTAGATCTAGAGTACTGATCTATATTTAAAGAACACATTCTTACCCAACCACTATATTGCAAAATTTAATGATTTCATTGATTTGACAATACATGACAGTGCTGAGATTTGGTTTAACCAAAGGCCAATCAAATTAGTTGCGTGTTAAAAAATAAAGAACAGAAAAGACTGACAGAAAAAAGACTGATGAAATAAAAAACATCATTATATCCCATGCACTCCAGAGATTCGAGATCCATGCGAAGAGAGAGAGAAAGAGCCAAGAGGAGAGAAATCGAAGCGGCGAGGAAGAAAATGAAAACCCTATTCTTGAAATGAAAATGAAAAACCTAATTTATATATATATCCCTTCTAGAAATGATATAATGGGCCGATTGGGCCAGTTTTAGAGGTCGGGCATGCCTATGACTTTTATAAAGTACTTACGTTTTTTAAGCTGTTGCAACATATGTCAATTATGTGTACATGCAAGTAGTACCACTATTAATAGAGAGGAGTTCAAGCACATAAACTTAGGAAACATTAAACATAAACATAAACATAAACATGTCATTGGTAGTTGATAGTTGAACTAGTGACATGCAAGGCTAGGCTAGACTACATATCCATATTTATAAGACATTAACGCCAACAAAAACAACAAAATTTACATCTGAAATGATATAGCCCATTGACAGTTGATATAGTGACATACAAGGCTAGGCTAGGCTACATATCTATATTTACAAGGCATTAATTCCAACAAAAACAACAAAATTTACATCTGAAACACTCTAGCCCTATACTACTGCTTCAGCCAGCAAAGAAGGACTTGACTGGAGGATCTGGAGTTAATATTGAGCGATTAAACCTGGAGGGGAATCACCATTCTTTCTTGAAGGGTGGTGGATCAGAGCTACTCATGCACTCTGTCACAAGACCACCTACAGAAAAACAAACAACAATAGTTAGCTACCCCATACACGCCATTACGACAGGATGTTATATATAAACTAAGAAGACTTACCAAATGATGAAGCTACCCTCCATTAGCCAAGATCCGAAAAAACCAAACAACGAACATCACACATGCACTGAGAACACACTTGAAGAAGACATCATATTAACTGAGAACAACATAATTACATTGATCACCCATAACAAGAGAATGCGGAGACTTAAATTTGTCCAAGGTGGTAACATCTTTTCGGAAAAAATTGAGTGTAAGAGGAGATGAGAAAGATTAAAGGAAAGAAAATAAAAAAATGAGAGATTTTTTTTGTGAATTAAGGGAACCCTAATTAACCCTCTTATAATGAGTGAGAGTGAGTGGAGTGCGTGTTAGTGGAGTATTCTAGAATGATCCGTTATATTTCATGTTGAATTAACCCCAAAATGACCATTTTACGATATACATATGTTGCCACATATGACATGCTTGTTGCGATTTCCCCAACAGGACGTGCATATGTTACCACAGATGGCACTTCAAGGATCGGTTAATCGATGAATTGAGTGATTTAGCAATGGGAAAAAGTCAAATTGGACCAAATTTTAGTACTTTGAACCATAATTAAGCAATAAAGATATGCTATAACACTTGAAACAATGATTTACAAGGGTGTTATATAACTATCATATGGAGTTACTTGGTCATTGTATGATGAACTAGTGGGATGATAGTCTTTGTAAAAATAATTGATAGAATTGAATGATGGTTGTTGTATTAGACCATAATTTTGTACTTAGACATGTTGTAAGACTATATATTAGTGTTACATGTTGAATTAGGTGACAATTTAATTGAATTAACCCCAAAAAGATCATTTTATTATATACATATGTTGCCACATATGACATGCCTGTTGCGATTTCCCCAACAGAACGTGCATATGTTGCCACATATGATATGCCTGTTGATTTTTCCCCAACAGAACGTGAATATGTTGCCACATATGACACTTCAAGGATCGGTTAATCCATGAATTGAGCGATTTAACAATGGAAAAATGTCAAATTGGACCAAATTTTAGTACTTTGAACCATAATTAAGCAATAAAAATATCATATAACACTTGGAACAACAATTTACAAGGGTGTTATATAACTATCATGTAGAGTTACTTGGTCATTGTATGATGAACTAGTGGGATGATAGTCTTTGTAAAAATAATTGATAGAATTGAATGAAGGTTGTTGTATTAGACCATAATTTTGTGCTTAGACATGTTGTAGGACTATATATTAGTGTTACATGTTGAATTAGGTGACAATTTAATTGAATTAACTCCAAAAATATCATTTTATTATATACATATGTTGTCACATATGACATGTTTGTTGCGATTTCCCCAACAGAACGTGCATATGTTGCCACAAATGACACTTCAAGGACCGGTTAAACGATGAATTGAGCGATTTAGCAATGGAAAAATGTCAAATTGGACCAAATTTTAGTACTTTCAACCATAATTAAGCAATAAAAATATGTTATTATAAAACTTGAAACAACGATTTACAAGGGTGTTATATAACTATCATATGGAGTTACTTGGTCATTGTATGATAAACTAGTGAGATGATAGTCTTTGTAAAAATAATTGATAGAATTGAATGAAGGTTGTTTTATTAGACCATAATTTTGTACTTAGACATGTTGTAGGACTATATATTAGTGTTACATGTTGAATTAGGTGATAATTTAATTGAATTAACCCCAAAAAAGATCATTTTATTATATACATATGTTGTTACATATGACATGTCTGTTGCGATTTCCCCAACAGAATGTGCATATGTTGCCACAGATGACACTTCAAGGATCGGTTAATCGATGAATTGAGCGATTTAGCAATGAAAAAATGTTTTTTTTTAGATTAAACATTTTATAAAGAACAAATTAAAAAATCAGTACAAAACACAAAAGGTCACTTTTTTTCCATGAGTTTGCAAGAAATGTATATATATTGCCACACATGAAAATTTAATTAATACAAAAATTTAACTACTTCATCTATTTCTAAATCACAACTACATAATTCATAATGAAAGTGAGGGCTTTGAACAGTGCAACAAATTGGTCTTTCTCCTAACAAATGAGGTTCTGGCACCCTTCCAAATAAAGTATATTGCAACTTCTCTCGACATCTTCTGAGTTTTAGTGGAGTCATGTTGGCAATGAACATTAAGCCTTCTCTCATGGATTCACCGCCATTGAAGATTGAAATTATGGCAAGCACATAGGATGCACCAATGTGGCCACTGTCTGCTACTTGATTAAGCATTCCCAATCCATTTGAATCGCTACGGTTGAAAAAATTAAACTACAGAAGAAATAACACATTTAAAATGCAAAATACATTGATAAAAACGTGAATACATTCGGAAAACATTAAAAATTACCACATATTTTCTGTTAAGGCTTCTAAATTCCCTGATGCTCTGCACATTTCCAGGAAACAAGTGCATCTTCGAACAATTGAACACGGCCATATAAATACAAGAATGATGATCAATATTACCTTCTGATATACAGAAGGTTCATTAGCGACTTCATTGAGGACCATGGAGCTGAGAAATCAAATCAAATCAAATGGTTAGGAAATCAAATTAAAGAGTAAAAATTGATTAATACATGCATACCTTAATTTAACCCTCATTAAATCTTTGAGGGAGTAGGAAACAATCCTTTCAACGATATCAATTAGTAGTTCCATCGGAATGGATTCAATGTAGTTTTTTTTACTCATAGTCCTTTTTGAAGATTTCGTATTCTTCCTTCCCATCTTGGAGAAAATTAAATGAAAGGACCTAAGTTGTGTTCTTCTTATATAATATAATCCCAATGTAATGAATGTGAAAAGTTGCAACTTCTGAAGACGAAGAGACACTTCTGACTTTTCAAATGCAAGTACTTAATTTTTTTGAAAAAAGGATAAACTATGAAGAGTTGTAATTAATGAAGGATGTTGTTGTATTAGACCGTAATTCAATTGAATTAGCCCCAAAAAGCACATTTTAGGATATACAGATGTTGCCACATATGACATATCTGTTGCAATTTAAACTGTTAAATACAAAATTTTATACTACAGAACGTGCATATGTTGCCACATATGACATTTCAAGGATGGTCAAAATGAGAACACTATGAAAAAAAAACAAATATTTTTAGATTAAACATTTTATAAAGAACAAATTCAAAAATCAGCACAAAACACAAAAAGACAAACTTTTTCACCATGAATTTGGTTTGCAAGTTATGTACATATGTTGCCACAGATGGCAATTTAATTAATACCACACAGTGGTATAAGACAGAAATTTAACTACATAATCTAGTTCTAAATCACAACGAATATCATCTTCATTGTCGATTCCCATGGGACAACTATTTCTGCGACCGATTCGCTCAAATTGATGAACAGTGCAACAAATGGGTCTTCCTCCCAACAAATTAGGTTCTAGCACCCACATTTCACCTAAAATATTTCGCAAATCCTGTCGACATCTTCTAACTTTTAGTGGCTCCATTTTTTTCATGTTGGCAATGAACATTAAACCTTCTCTCATGGATTCACCGCCATTGAAGATTGAAATTATGGCAAGTACATAGGATGCACCAATGTGGCTACCGTCTGCTGCTTGATTAATAATTCCCAATGCAGTTGGATCATTACGGTTGAAAAAATCAAACTACAGAAGAAATAACACATTTAAAAGGTAAAATACATTGATAAAAATGTGAATACATACGAAAAACATAAAAAATTACCACACCTTTTCTGTATAAGGCTTCTAAATTCCCCGATGCTCTGCACATTTTCAGGAAAGAAATGGCATCTTGAACTATCAACCATCTACGATAGGAAAAGTTGACCAATGTTACCTTTTGATATACAGAAGGTTCATTAGCGACTTGATTGAGGACCTTGGAACTGAGAAATCAAATCAAATGGTTAGGAAATCAAATTAAAGAGCAAAAATTGATTAATACATACATACCTTAATTTAACCCTCATTAAATCTTTGAGGGAGTAGGAATCAATCCTTTCAACGATATCAATTAGTAGTTTCCTCGGAAGTGATTCAATGTAGGTTTTTTACTCCTAGTCATTTTCTTCTTCCTTTCCATCTTGGAGAAAATTAAATGAAAGGACCTTTTGTTGTTGTGTTCTTATATAATGCCAGAAAATGTGTGAAAAGTTGCAACTTCTGAAGACGAACAAAAGAGAAGAGAAGAGACACAACTTTTGACTTTTCAAATGAAAGTACTTATTTTTTTGAAAAAAGGGTAAAATATGAAGAGTTGTAATTATTTTTTTTCTTGAAAGTTGTTTCAATGATAGTAATGATTGATTGATGGTTCACACACCTTACACGTAATTATTTATTAGAAATATGTCGTTTTCTGTGGTACTTGTAACACATAATTGACATATGTTGGAGCATATGCAATATTACATTGTAAGATCTAAAACATAATTAATATATGTTGAAATAGATGCGTTATTCTGTAGTACATATAACACATAATTGACATATGTTGGAACATATGCAATATTCTGTTGTAAAATCTAACACATAATTGACATATGTTGGAACATATGCAATATTTTGTTGTAAGTAGCAACACATAATTAAATAAATCTTACATTTTATATAAATAACATAACATATAAGTTGATTCAAATTAAGATAAGAAGATAGGGAACATCATCCTCAAATAAAAAAGAACATTCATTAAAATTCAACAACACTTATGGAGCATTTCAATTTGGGAATGTAGTTCTTTTGTGGCCAAAGTCCCTACATACGGAACACTTATTTTTTCTTGTTGGAAATGATTCACCTACTCCACGCCATTTCTTATATCTCCTTCTTCCAGGTTTGCTTGGATCAACATATGGAGGAGGTATTTCTCTCTCTATGATATCCAAAGGGACAATCCAAAAATCTTCAGGTGACACCGGGTGAATTTTCTCACAATATGCCATTATGTATTTTTCCACTAAATAATATGGAGAGGAGTACTCATAAATTTCCAAAATCGGCACCATATTGGGCTTGAAGTGCTGCCAAGGCATATGGACAAGGTATTTTGTCCAAGTCAAAAAATCTACAAGTACAAGTTCTTCTTCGTAGATCCACTGTAGCAACATCACCATGACCAGTGACACTGAACTTGTAGTTATCGATTTGATGAGCCAACAACTTGTTGCCCGCGTTGACATACTTTGATATGTCTTTTTCAATTGAAGGAACAAATCTATTTGCAGAGATCACCAACTCCATATGCCTCTGGTGAAATAAAAGTGCAAATCTCCTGTTTATTTCATCAAATAGAGCGACAATGGGAAATTCTCTTTCAACATCAAACGTAGAATTCACCGACTCTGTGATGTTTGACGTCATAATGTTACATCTACACAATAAAAAATAAAAATCAGTCAAAACACAGAATTACAAGAAACTCAAACGAGATGGTATAGACAATAAAGTACCTATTTCCCGGGCAAAATGCCCTGCTCCATGTGTGGAATCCAATACTTTCAAGAGTTTCGGCCGCCGTTGGTACCAAATCTCTTATTTGATTGAAATGGTCATTGAACTCACATCTATCGTATGCCTTTGCTGCTTTATAAAAATGGATCACTTCCTTTGAATTGTGAAAGTTATTTCGAATATTTTCCCCAAGGTGTCTCATGCAACAACCATAATGAGATGCAGGGTAGATAGTCGAAATCATCTTTCGAATACTTGGATGACTATCAGAAATAATGCACAACTCATCAGTATCATCTACAAAGCTTCTCATATTTGAAAAAATTATTCATATGAGGCATCACATTCCTTGTCCACAACACAGAAAGCCACTGGAAATATATGATTCTCAGCATCTTGTGCCATCGTTGATAGCAAAACTCCTTCACACTTACTCCTCAGGAATGTCCCATCAACAGCTATTACTTTTTTCATTTCTTGAAAATCAGTTATCCAAGCGGCATATGATACAAAGAAGTACTTGAATCTCCCATTTTCATCGAGCGACAATGTCGTCTTCCTTCCTGGATTTGAAACTTCAAGCATATAACGGTACGCATTAAGCACTGCATATATGTGCTCATGTGTTCCCCTAACATTAGACTTAGCATGCTCCATGCCCTTATAAATCTTCCAATAGCTTACCTTATAACCCAATTCTGTGCGGAGTTGATTTGACATGTCTCTTGTGGATGGGCCTTTACCATTGGAAAACCTATTTTCAAAGTACTTACCTATGACTTTTGTCGTGGCATGGGGATTATGGCTTGCAATATGCTCTGAACCACACGTATGGTACTTTTCATAGATTCTAATGACAAGCCTGTCACAACTTGTAAATTTCACAGCCCTCAGCCACCAATTGCACTTCGGATATGAATATTTAAAAGAAAACACATTACGAGAATTGATCACCTTTTTCAATCTAAAATCTTTTTTCAAGCAAGCAATTTTTAATGAATTTGCTAGTTTTTCCTTTTTCTTGAATGTCATTCCCTTATAAAAATCGGTTTCATCATCTCGAACATTATTCACACGTGATGATTGAGAAGAACATGGAATGTTGCTGCCAACAATAGGTGTAGGAGGATTGTTGCTCTCAAAGTCCGGCACTTCATCTTTTCCAATTTCAGCATCGTGATTATTCATGTCCACACCATCTAATTCATCATTTAACATATCTTGTTGGTCTTCTTCTAGATAATGATCCTCCTCGATAGGATTTTCATCCATGTAGACTCTTAATATGTGCGGTCTCTCTGCTCTTTCCAAATAAACAAGCAAACTAGGCTGATCAGTTATTTTAAAAGGTAAGACCTCATTATGAAAAAAATGGGCAATGTAACTTATGACAAGATCTTTCAGTTAACAATTGTATCCACATTTTTGCATGACTAAATTCACAAAATCATCATACAAAATATTTCTTTCGACAGTCATCCCTATCGACCCTCCCCGTTTCTTACCATCCTTCCAATGCCAAATGTATCATTTTTTCTTCTCGACCCATTCACCACGACAATCAATCCCTACAAATAATCCCTTCATTTATTGTACCTGAAGAAATTAATTAAAAAAAAATTAGTACTAATGAAGAAATGTGCAAGTCATATGACTATTCTGTGACGACATGTAAGTCATATGTTGTTACATATAATTGATACATTGTGACAAATAAATCACATGTGGCAACATGTGTAAGTTATATGTCACAACATATGGCTATTCTATTGCGAAATGTAAGTTATATGTTGCTACATATAACTATTCTGTTGCGAAACATAAATCACATGTTGTGACAAAATGTGTATGTCATATGTTGCAACATATGACTATTATGTAGCGACATGTAAGTCATATATTGCTACATATAACTGATATGTTGTGAAAAATAAATCACATGTGGCAAAATGTGTAAGGTATATATAGCAACATATGACTATCCTGTTGCGAAATGTAAGTCATATGTTGCTACATATAACTATTCTGTTGTAAAACATAAATCACATGTTGTAACAAAATGTATAAGTTATATGTTGCAACATATGACTTTTCTGTTGCGATTGAAATAACCTTTCTGCTGCAACATATATAGCCATTTGTTGGAAACGTGAATGCAAATTATTGAAAAAATTGCGGCTACCCAGATGATGATGAATGATTTCAAAGAACTGTTAATTTTACTTATCAAAACAATTGTGTGTGAACCCAATCACTTATGAAGTAATTCCAATTGATACAAAACTAAATTTTGTCCACTGATTAGATTAGCTAAATTTGATTCAAGAAGATGAAAAAAAGAAGAAACAATCTCAAGGACTAACATCCAAGACCAATATGTACGAAAAGAAGAAGAAGAAGATGAAAAGAACGGGAAGAAAGCCAAGCAAGCAAGCAAGAAGAGAGGAAGAACAAAGCAGAAGAAAAATAAAAAGAGGAATACCGGGGGAGGCGGGGGGAAATGTTTTATTTCTCACCTTTTGGTACAACTCGCTGGGGGCGTCCCTCCAATTTTGGTTCCCACCAAAATTGGTTAAATTAGGTTTCAGTCATTTACCCTTTTACCCCTCCTTTAATTCAATGGACCGAACTGCCAACTTATAAACTTGAGGGCAACTCCACAATTCTTAATCATTAATCACATAATTGTCACCTACACTCAATAATTAAGACTTATGTNCCCCTATATTTTGATACCTTAATGCCACCTTTAATTCAAAGTCCCAAGAAAGAGAGATTAAATTATGGCCGTTCATCGATATCGATACAAAATAAATGGATGAGATTAAAATTAAATTTTATTTGATTAGAATTGGCTAGAAATGATATGATTTTTTGTAACAATAAATGGTTAGAATTGACATAAATTGGATAAAAAATTATATGATTTAAATAATTTGGAGAAAGATTAAATGACTCACTACTTAATTAATAACATATTACACATAATAATAAAATTCATATAAAATAAACATACTTAAATATTATAAATATTAAATAGATAAACAAATTAATTATTTTAAATTTAGTAAACGATAAATATAATAATGAGAGAATAATAATAATAATTTTGTAAATCATGATTATTAAAGTTCGTAATCATTTAAATATAAATTTAAACATGTAATAAAAGAAATCTATTTTAAAATAAGTATTTAATTGAATAGCAATTTGGGAGGGGTTATAGGTTAGTCAAAATTGAATATCAACATTTCTTATACAAATTTGAAATACAATAATTTATTTTGCTAAGGTTCCAAAGTTATGATACAAATCTAATGGTTCAATCAAACACCATTTGAAGCTCATTTGATTCATATGGTAGTATGGTACATTAAATGTTCATTACATTAAAACACAATCTTCAAACTAGCACCCAAAACTCATTTGAAAGCCCCTAGATGCAAGTCAATAGTGCAAATATATCATAACATACGTTTCAAACTTGTTGGAATAATCAAATCATCCATATGATGTTGTATTGACCAAACATTGATCATGGTCAAACTTAATTTTCTGAAAACTCAAATTAATAATCAAAGGCCCAAGTCACTCGTAAACACCTTGGGGCCCGTAATAATCATCCAACCAAGTTAAAGAACATCTTTCGGACCTAACGAAAGTATTAGAACACAAAACTAACCTCGTTTATCCAAAATGTTGATTTTGGTCAAACTTTTCAAATTTTAAAACTGAAAATCCCAACCAATGCTGATTTAATCATCTAAAAAATTGTGTCACTCATTTTTGCAAGTCATAAACAACACAATAAAGCTATAAAAAAGTTCTAATTGAAAAATGAGTTTTAAGGAACAAAACAATCATACAGATCATTACACTATCTAAGGATTAGGTACCGAAACTGTAGCATCCACGTAAATATTCGTGCATGTATAATACTTTACCACTACATTGCCTTATTATAATATATTGAAATCCTAGTCGTTTCATTTCTTTCAAAACGGGTGTGTTCATTTTACTATGTTTAATTTTTTTACGTTAATAGGAAATAGTTGATTAAAAATTCATATAAACACTACACACTTTTGTAAACTATTAGAACATGAAACTGACCACATTAATTTCAAATGTTGACTTTGGTCAAACTTTTCAAATTTCAATAATGGAAACTTCAACCAATTATGATTTGATCACCTCAAAAATCGTGTCACTTATTTACGCAAGTCATAAACAACACAATTAAGCTATGAAAATTTTAAAATTGAAAAAATGAGTTTAAAGAAACAAAATGATCATATGGATCGATTACACTATCATAGGATTATGTATCGAGATTATGCGTCCACATACGTATTCAAGAATGTATAATACTTTACCACTAAAAATGCAATGGTGTATGCAGAATCTTCAGTAAGTGGTGTTGATATTTATATATGGCAAGTTAAAAATTTGACTATCACACTTATAAATAGATTAGATCCTTGACTCATTGATTTAAATTAGTTTTAAGCTATAAGTGGTCTTGGGTTCAATACTACTTAAGCACATTTTTATGCAAAATATGTTATATTTTGTAAAAATAAGGTTGGAAATGACAATTGAACCCCTGACCTCAAACACCAAAATCAGACAGTGAATCACTAAATCAACACGCATATATGTGTGTGAGTCACTTGACACCCCCTTCGCTCAACGTGGGTCCGCCACTGCTACAAAGCCTTATTATAATATATTGAAATCCTAGTTGGTTAATTCTTTCAAAAATGGGTGCTTTCATCTTTTCCATATTTCATTTTCACGTTAGTAAGAAATAGTTATTCAAAAATTCATAAAATATTTCACACTTTTATTTAATATAGGCTTGCAAGTAAACGTTAACTTCGTATAAGTGTTCTTTGTTATCACAACCCTAACTCATGCTATGCTTTCTTTTTTTTGCATTATCACTTGTCTTTCTGAAAGATAGCTATCAACATAATCATATCATTTTATGATTTTGTCTTGTCATTTCCAATAGAGAGTGCTTGAAAAAAAAATATTTACCAAATGACACTGGTAATCATAAACAAGTACAATTAAAGATAATTTTATATTGAGCTACGAATATTTTCGTAGCAAATAGTTAAATTATTTAGCTATAAAATTTAAATCGTCACTATGTAAACATTGTAAATTTTATGACAAAACTATATTGTCACTAATTCGTAGGTTAATCAGACACAACAAAATAATCGTCACTAATTGCTTATATTATTAGTGACATAGACTTAGGTCGCAATTTAATATAAAATTTTGTAGCAAAAGCTTACAGTATTTAACTACGAAATTTGATTTGTCACAATTACAATAATTTATTTTTTGTGACAAAACTTTTTCGTGACCCAAATTATAACTATTTTAAGACAAATAATAGTCTGTCACAAATTGAATAAATTATTAGTGATAAAATAATGTGTCACTGAGAATTTAAAATTTGTCAGTACTTAACAAATGACGTCAAATTAATTTTTGGTGGGAAACTTCAGTGGACAATATTTTAGTACGTGTCACGATCCAAGCCTAGGGCCTAGACGTGACCGGCGAATGGGGAACCCGAAGGAACCCCAAACAAGCCTCATAGCATATCATTACACATCCTTGGTCGCGGAAGCAATTAAAATGACCATAAGCAATAAGCATAATCAAAGGGGGAAATCGGGACTAAGGGAGCAAGAAAAAAAAAAGAAGAAATGATACATAAATACCATAGATGAGTCAAGCTCAAGCATAATACACAACTTGTCCAACACCACCTCTAAACATGAGTACTTAGCGGGGGCCAAGACAAACTACCGGGCTCACCCTCATAGTCAAAACATAACTAAAAAGAAAAGTCTTATACATAGCAAAAGATCATGAGCAACGTCCCCGGAATGGAGGACTCACCAATAACCTTGATAGGAAATCGTATTAGCCACGCGGAGGAGGATGGTCAAGCGGTGCTCCGGTCCCTACATGGTGACATCATGTAGGCATAGAGTATGCATTAGTACGTTTGAATGTACTAAGTATATGGGATGCAATGCAATGCTACAATAGATGGACATCATAGGAAAAATGCATAATCATACCCGATAGATAGCACATAAATGAAATGATATATATAATGATGCTTACATAAAAATCATATTTAGTGGGACGTAGTACATGTGTGGTGAGTGACCATCAATATAGTATTTTCCAAGGCCTACCACCCCCTTGGAGAGGCGAAAGAGGTACAAACCCCTCAATGTGGTTACCCGGGCCTACCACCCCCCGAGCTAGGGACCAAGGTACAAACCCCTCGATGTGGTTATACGGGCCTACTACCCCCCGTACTAGGCAACCAAGGTACCAACCCCTTGATACGGTTACCCGGGCCTACAACCCCCCGAGCTAGGCTTGGTCGACTCACAACACTTATATAGAGAAAATCATATACATGTATCCCTTTCATCATCATTTCAATAATTATATAATCATCCGACTCATAGGATGTACATTGAACATTCCATTTCCTAAGAATTCTATCAATGACATTTTATCAAACACATGGTGGGCTATTGTTCATGTAGATAAAATTATGTCTTTCAAGAGTATTAAGTCCAACCAATTCCGAAATACATATAAATCAGCCCACCAACAACATACATATATATATCAACCTTCATAATTTGATCATGGAAGCATGAAAACCATAAACATCACATAATAATTCTATTTCATGATAATATGCAAAAATAGACCATAATAGAATGTGTAGTAGTAATTCCATAATTCAAGGGTTCATAAATGATCATAAGGACCCATAAACTTGAAGTAAAATAGAGGATAAATGGTTGGACTTGTGGAAAGGAAGGTTTCCACAATCAACCCACATACCTCAACTTTAGAGAATCCTTGATGAAGATTGGAATGGAGAATTGATGCTTGAGATTTAGTCTTGAATCCGGAAGTAGAACTTGAGATGTTTGAATTGGTTGAAGATCTTGGTGGAATTTTGGAGAGGGATTAGAGAGTGTTTTTGAGTGTTTTGAAGCTAGAAAGAAATATAACTAAGTATGGGACAATCCTCTTTTTTATAAAAGAAAAACGTCCAGCCCGCTACAGTAACTTTAGCTACTGGAAATTGAATTTCTGCCCGGACAGGTTTTACGAAAATGGTCATAACTCCTTCATCCTAACTCGGAATGAGGTGAAACCAATTGCATTGGAAAGATAACTCGAAGGGCTTTAATTTAATAGGTAGTTGCCCTCCCAGTTCCTTGTGTGCTAAGAGATATGCCCCTTTAAAGTTGACCCTGAAAATCGCATTTTTTGCGATTTTCGAATTTTGATACGGTTGCTCTAAAATTCGGGTTAGACCCATTTCCCACTCAATTTTACCCCCTGAATAAGAATATGAAGTCGAATTTCCGAAATCATGCACGGATTTTGAGATATATGGAAATTACAATTATAGGTGTTTCCGAAGCACATTTTCGGGCATTTTTGGGGTCGTTTCAGTACGAAATTATATGTTTTTTCACTAAAACTATGTTGCTTATTATCATGTCCCACCACTTTGCCAGTCAAATTTTGCATCAGGATAGGGGCGGAAGAATCTAGAGTTGTGGAGAGCCTTATCAAGAACTTTAGAACCCCTTAGATTTTTCAAGAAGGCTATGGAATATCCTAGAATGTGTAGAGAATTCTAGAGAGGGACCAAAATGTAAATACTTTAGGGACTTGTAAAGTAATTAATAATTGCACTTTATCCCCTAGTGGTAGTATAAATAGATGGAGCATTCATTTGCAAATCATCAACCAAGTTATAAAGCATTCTTCCAAGCAACACAAAAGCCTTCTTCCAAAAGATCTCTAAATCTTTCTTTGCATTCTCTTAGCGATCTTAGTCTTAAAGGCTTACTTGAGCTTACAAGATCTTGAAAGAGTCGTGAGTAAGTTGTCAAGTGCCGCATAGAACATTAGTAAGACTCTAAGTCTGAGACATTATGCATTTAAATACTAAATGTAATTTTTGTCACAAAAAATGAATAATTAGTGACGAAATTTGTGTCGTACCTAAAAATTTCATAGCTAAATATCACATTTGTTGTAGTCAACAGACAAAAGGAATAGGTATTATCATTTGGGTTTCCAATTCCATGTTTGACATGATTAGGTTGCATTTTGATCGTGCTCGTCCTGATTATTTTTCTCCTCAGCCAACATATAAGAAGAAGTAGTACGAGTCGAAATTTCTGTGATGGTATGATCATCCTTCATCATCAAAAACTTAGCCCACAACACTAGGGACTACTCTTCATTTTGTTCTGAACTGCATCATGAATAGAAAGAAGGCATCAAGATTAAGATTATGATTTCAAACACAAGTTTAGAGAAAATTTGACACCTATGAATCTTTCAAAATACCTCTTTCCAATAAAAAGCTTAAGACACAGTAGACCAAATGAATAGATATCATTATTGGAATGTGAATATCTTGAAAAAACTGTTGTTGCTCTGTACCATCTTCTTCGGCTTCAATGAAACTCAAAAAATATTGTAAGCACCAAAACTTTAAATCGTGAACTGAATTCGAGATATGAGAAAAATGATAACTGATTTTGACCTATTTATACACCGAAATCTAAAATTTCTTTTTCAACTGACTTCAACTAACTTTAAAAATGGACTAATTGATTTCTATTTTGAGAATCCATTATTTTTCACAACTATAGGCACATATTTTTTTACGGAACTTAAGGTATTACACCATTTTTAGTATATAAATATTGCTTTTATATATAAATTAGATATTTTTCTTTTATCTTATTTTAGTAAGTTTTATTTTAAAAGATTTAAAAATAACAAAAATAATATGTTTTATTTTTGTTTTAGTTTAATAATAAGCTAGTATTTCATATTTATAATTTATTATTAGCTACTCAATTTTTGTTAGTTTAAAAAATATTCTGTTATATTATATTAATAATTATAATAATAATAATAATAATAATAATAATAATAATAACTTAACACTCCCTCACATCTTCCCACTACCCCAATCCACCTCCATTACCCTCACCATATTACCCCCACTTCACTCACCTTAACCCCACTTCCCTCCCCATTTTTCTATAACACAATACACCCACACACTACTATATTCAATACACGCACAAACAAAAAAAGAAAATCATCCAGAAAACATACGTTGCACACACATACAGACAGACGAAGAGAGAGAAAAAAACAGCAACAAAAAAAAAACACACTACAGGCGAGCAACAAAAAGAGAATTCATTTTATTTTAGTTTACTTGTCTTTCAAAAAATCCACAAATACATTCACTTCATTTCTTTCTTTTTCATTACTTTCATATAAATACAATGCATATACCATTACTTATAGTCTACAAAAAAATTCGTGGATATTTTAATCGAGCTTCGAATAAGATTTTCGATACTTACTCTCTTTATTTAAGGTCAAACTTTATCTTATTTCTTTTATTTATTCATGGAATTTGATGTAACTATGTGATATGTTTTCTTACACTTTTATTTTATTCATAATTTGATTAAAATTAAGAATGTGTTAAGTGTTATATTTCTTTAATGAATGAAAGTAGCTTTATTTGATGGTTATTTTTATTTATTTATTTATTTTTATTCATTAGTTGTGATCTCTTAAAATGAACGGGTCATGACGTTGCACTTTTCTTGATTTCGATGCTAATAAGGATAAAGTATGAATTATTGCGCACAAAAAATTATTGTTGTTTTATTTATCAAACAAAAAATGAGATTCATTTTTTAACAATTCGTTATTGTTTTGTTTGATTGGAAAGTGTATGCTTAATTTTGCCGTTAATTTTAAGAGTGATAAAAATATAAAATATAAAATAAAAAGATATAAAAGTCAAGTCAGAATTATATATTGTATCCTCAATATTTAGATGTATTTTACTTTATTTGGTTTATGTATAAAGGAAAATATTTATTTTTTTAATAACATGATGAATTTTAGGCATGTTAAAATATTTCTTTCAATTAAGAATGTGGTTGCACATCTTCTTCTTTTTTGAGATCACATTAAAAGAAATTCAAGAATGTGGTGACGCACCTTGATCAAATTGTTTCATATTTAATTTTTATTAATTCAAACCTAGATGTGTAAATTGAGATTATTAGGTGTGATGCATTTGAGAGGAAAATAAAGTTATGTCTCTAAATGTCAAGACCCAGACTAATAAAATTCAACAATTAAAAAAAAATTAAAAAAATAAGCAAACCATGGCCTGTAGACACAAATTATCTAAAAATATATTAAAATAAGTATAAGTCAATAAAAACGACCGTGCTAGAACCACGGGACTCGAGGGATGCCTAATACCTTCCTCTCGGTCAACATAATTTCTTACTTGAATTTCTAGTTCGTAGACCATATAAAGAGTCATTTACTTTTGATTAGGGATTAAACAAAAAGGTTACTTGGAACACCATACTCAATTCCAAGTGGCGACTCAAAAAAAGTAATCTCTTATCAATACCGTCATTTAAATTAGGAAAACCCTTCTGTTGGTCTGAAAATGGGTGTGACATCTCTGGCGACTCCGCTGGGGATTAACAAAAATTCAAGCTTTGTTATATTGACATTTACTTGATTTTATTAATTTATTTTGGATATATTGCGTATCATGGCCTAATGTGTTACTTGCTGCTCATTTTTTTTTTATATTGTTGAACTATACTCCCTCCGTCCCTTTTTAGTTGTCCACTTTAGAAATGACACACAGATTAAGGCAACAATGATTAGCACAGTAAAATTACAATTTTACTCTTATGACAACTTTTCACTTCAAAATTACAACTACTTATTTGAATTCAAATGAAATAAATTGGAGGGAAACAACATACACTTTTACAATTTTCAAGAAGTGTAAATAAGGGTATAATAGGAAAAAATTTGTTGTCCTTTCTTGATTTGTCAAAATGGACAACTAAATAGGGACAACTAAAAAATAAAATATGGACAAGTAAATAGGGACGGAGGGAGTACTAAATTATTTTCTCTTGCGCACACCTTATGTGTCTCTGAAAACACTTCACACACGTTCATAGGAATGCAATTTATGCATCCTATTTTTTATTAAGATAAAATTGGAGTGTCTTGACATCCAGTGAAAGACTTTTTGTCACATATTTTAGGCGGAGTTGGACTAGCAATGAAGTTGGAATAATGCTGTTACCGATAAGTTGCCCCTCTCTGACTCGAGTTGTCCAATCGGGTTAGCCAGTCTAGATACATATTTCCTTCAGGTTTTAACCTAGTAAAATTGGAACATAGACATGTTTATCCCTAGTAGACTCCTCTTATTTGCATCATTTGCATATGACTTAGTGAGACTCGAAACAAGAGTTGAGTCCGTCTAGGACAAATATTCCTCTCTTGCTTGACCACTTAGATCATTTTATGTGCTATATAAAAATGCATTTATTTAGAAAGTCTCTATAAGTTGACTCATTTTAGTGAGATTAGTGAATAAGATGTTATCTTTAGAGCTTTACAAAAAAACAGAGAGAAAACATAAAATATTTTTTCTTTTAGAAGATATTATACATTTCTAGAAAATGAAATGAATGATTTCACACTACTTAACCAAATTACAAAAAAAAAAAAACAATTCTATATAGTTAATAAAAAAAATTCAAAATATTTTACTTACATAATACTTTGAAAAATTACATTTGTCAGAAAAAAAAAATTAATAACTCAAAGTGTTTTTTACTGTCCAATCTGAACGAACTACGCACACCTTATTCTCACCTTGATGAGATACGTAGGCAACCTTCCTCGGGTTCGGTGATCCTAATTTAAAAATTCAAAAAAAAAATTTAATCCATATTTAAACATAAAAAAAATGATATAATTTGTTTATCCATTCTAAAAAAAAGGATTTGTCCTTAAAAAAAACAAAACAAAAATGTTTTTACTCATATTTCTGAACTACGTTTGACATGATACATGCTTTGAAAATATATGTAGGCAACCTTATTCTGAGGTTTGGTCCAACAAAAGACAACTAGAAAGTCCTCACCACAAAAATTGAGGCAAAAAAAAGTGTTTTTTTAAAATTATTATTCAAATTCAAATAAAAATGTTTGTGTTCCTTATTTTTAAAATCTAAAAAAAGGGAGATAAAAAATATTTCTTTAAAAGGATTTTGTTCTGTAATGACATGTTCCCATCGTTATAGAAAAGCCAACGGAGGAAAATTTAGGGCTAAAAAACTTTTTCGTAGTATTTGGATTTTTCCAACCTTGTCCAAATTTGGATGAAATTGGAGTCATCGAGGTGTAGGAAAATCTGGTAACAATCGGGTGAAATATTTATGATTTTGATTGCATGAGTGGTTAGTTAACTCGTTAAGGAATCCATAGGACTTTATGAAATTGAATTTGGGTGAGTAAAACTCTCGGAATTGATCTTGGCTTAAAGGGTATTTTTTATGCGTCTTTGGTTAGAGGTGTGTTGTGAAATGAAGATTTTGGAATTCTTGAATTAGCTCTCTGTTTCGAGAATGCTGCCTTGGCGCCGCTTTTTGCCGCTTTGGCGGGGCCGTTGTGGCGGGGTGGTGGCCGCTGTGGCGGGCTAGACGCGACTTAATGTCGTTAATAAACCCCTAAATGACCTCATTATGCACTTTTCGACCTTTAGAGCTAAGGAACGAACCCTAGGCGTACTCATTTTTCACCATTCTTGAGGCAAAAGGTAAGCTGAATTCACTCCCCGAATCCATTTTTCGATCCGTAGAACATAATAGAATGGGTGAATATTGATGGGGGAGGGTTTTGTTATAGATTCTATGGTGGAAACAACCATAATTTAGATAATTGGGATCATGAGTTTGATCTAGGGTTCATAGAATTGTTAGTAATCCGAGTGATTAATGATTGTTTATTGATTCCCGTATTATATTGATTGTTTGTAGACCAAGAACAAGCAAAACGAATCCGGAAAGGGAAAGATCAAGTTTCTTAGGGTTTCAAGCTTGTTTCGAGGTAGGTGATGGTTGTGATTCTATGATTGTGTGATGTATGCTTGTTCTTGCTTCATTATGATCTTGTATATGCATGAATGTTGCAATGTTGATCACACTTGTTGTAAATGAGATAGAGAATTGATGAATGCCATGAAATCATGACTTAAATGTATGATTTGATGATATACTTATGAATGTGATTATGGTGTGTGAATGTGATCGGTTGCCACATTTCGGCATAACTAACTTGGATTGGTTGCCACGTTCCGTCATAACTATGGGATTAGTAGCCACATTTTGGCATAATTATGGGATCGGATACCACGTTCCGGTATGCTAACTCTTTGGGTTTGAGTTCCATAAAAGGACCAATGATTTGACATAAAATGTGAAGTTGTTCGTAAATGTTGATACTATTGTATATGTTGATATATATGCATGTGATTATAATGTTGTTTGACCTGTTTATGTTGCACTAGTGGGATAGCCGCGTGATCCTACCAGTACACTGTGGTTGTGTACTGATTCTACACTTGCTCTTATTTTTGTTGAGTACAAGGCATCTTCAAACGGCTATTGACAGACCTCGCTTAGAAGATCATTGATCGTCGCTTCGAATTCAAGGGTGAGCCAATTCTTCCGGGCTACCATGTGATTCTTTTTCCTCTATGTCCACCATTTTCGGACTTAGACATTTTTTTTAGCTAGTTGATTAGTTCTTTAGTTGGGGTTGTGTCCCTTCTTGTTTAGACTTGGTTCATTGTTAGAATGTTTTGGTACATTGACTTTCAGGTTCTAGGTTATTCTTCCGCATTGTTAGTTATTATTGTTAGACTTTTGCTAGAGTTTATGGGAACTCTATTTATTTCCTTAGTGTTTGACTTAAATGTCTTAGTTATTACTTTAGTTGCTTGGTTTGGGTTGTAGTAGTGGTTCTCCCACCGGAGTGTTAGTGTGGGTGCCAATCACGATGGTCTGGATCGTGAAAAAGTTGGCATTAGAGACTAGGTTCGTTGATCTCGATGTACTGAAATGAGTCTAATAGAGTCTCACGGAACGGTACGGGGACGCCTTTACTTTTCTTCGAAAGGCTATATGAATTTAGGAAATATCTATTTTTCTCTTGTCCCCTTTGTGCTATGACTTGATTACAATTGGTATCTGGCAATTCAAAATGGTATCTAACCTCCTTCATTCTTCTGTTCGCAGATGGTTAATACTAGATTCAACGGCGTTAGGCCCGTAGTTCCCGTCAATGCTCTGAGTGAGGAATCTGCAGCGAGAGGTCGTAGTCGAGGCAGGGGTAGAGGAAGAGCTAGAGGTAGAGGCCGTAGAAGAGTAGAACCTGCTGGAAATGGAGCTCATGTTGAGAATGCTCCTATGAATGAGAATCCTCCTATGCATCATGAAGAGATAGAAGAGAATGTTGATATTGATGTTAAGGATTTGGGACAAGAGGGAGAGGTGCACGCTGAGACTACATGTGTTCCTCTTTTAGATCCAGTGTTAGCTCAATAGATCATGTCATTCTTAAAGGGATTGGTTGGTCCTGGAGTGCTTCCTTCTGCTCAAGCAACTCAAGCTCTTACTAATCTTCTTGTTGCTAGCACTGCGCCTAAGGTGGGTGGGACTGGAGGTAATGATACTTTCTTCCGTCCTTTGTTGGGTTCTCTTATGACTGGTAATGAACATGAAATGTTGACTAAGTTTCTGAAGCTAAAACCTCACGTGTTTCTTGGTTCCGAGAATAAGGATGCTTATGAGTTCATTCTGGATTGCTATGAGAGGCTTCATAAACTAGGTATTGTTCATCAGCATGGGGTTGAGTTTGTGTCTTTCCAACTTCAAGATGAGGCTAAGCAGTGGTGGAGAGCTTATATGGAATGCAGATCTTCTACTTTACCTCTACTTACTTGGACCCAATTTCATGCTCTGTTTCTAGAGAATATGTGCCTAGGACTTTGAGGGATCGCAAGAAAGATGAGTTTATGGCTTTGGAGGAAGGGGGTATGATTGTGGCTGCTTAAAAGGCCAAGTTTCATGCTTTGTCTAGATATGCTACTCAGTTGGTGACTACTGAGGAAGAGATAATCCAGTTATTTATTAGGGGATTAAATTTTGAGTTGCAAGTATTATCTGTTCATATGACTTCTAGGGCATGTGTGCTTGATTTTGGAGGGCATTGGGATAAATTTATACCTTTGTGTGAGTTCTCCTATAATAATAGTTATCACTCCAGTATTGATATGACACTATTTGAGGCATTATATGGGAGATGATGTAGATCACCAATAGGATGGTTTGAGGTTGGAGATGTGAATGGTTGATTTAGTGAAGGATGCTCAAGATTAGGTTTGGAGTATTCAAGCTAAGCTTCTAGAAGCCCAGAGTAGACAAAAGATGTATGTGGATCATAAGGTAAGAGACATGGTGTTTCAATCTAGTGAAAATATTCTTCTTAAGGTATGACCCATGAAAGGGGTGATGAGATTTGGTAAGAAAGGTAAGATAAGTCCTAGATACATCAGTCCATTTGAGATTCTTGAATGTGTGAGACCGGTAGCGTATAAATTGGCTTTACCTCCTAATTTATCGGGTGTTCATTTGGTATTTCATGTGTCCATGTTGAAGAAGTATCATGGTGATGGAGATTATATCATTAAGTGGGACTCAATTGTGTTAGACAAAGACCTCTAATATGAGGAGGAACCGATTGCAATTCTTGATTGTGATGTGCGTAAGTTGAGGAACAAGGAAATTAAGTCCGTGAAAGTTCATTGGAAGCATCGTCCAGTTGAGGAAGCTACTTGGGAGACTGAGAGGAACATGCGAGACAAGTATCCCCAATTGTTCGTCGATTCAGGTGCTACTTCATTCCTTCCTTAGCCTATTTTCCTAAGTTTTGTCACTCGGGGATGAGTGATGGGTAAATTGGTATCTATTGTAACGACCTGTTCCCGTTGTTATAGAAAAGCCAACGGGGGAAAATTTAGGGCCGAAAAACTTTTTCGTAGTATTTAGATTTTCTCAACCTTGTCCAGATTTGGAAAAAATTGGAGTCATCGAGGTGTAGGGAAATCTGGTAACAATCGGGTGAAGTATTTATGATTTTGATTGCATGAGTGGTTAGATAACTCGTTAAGGAATCTGTGTGACTTTAGGGAATTGAATTCGGGCGAGTAGAACTCTCGAAATTGATCTTGGCGTAAAGGGTATTTTCTGAGCGTCGTTGGATAAAGGTGTGTTGTGAAATGGGGATTTTGAAATTCTTGAATTAGCTCTCCGTCTCGAGAATGCCGCCTTGGCGAGGTGGTGGTCGCTGTGGCGGGCGAGACATGACTTAGTGTCATTAATAAACCCCTAAACGACTTCATTATGCACTTTTTGACTTTTAGAGCTAAGTAACGAACCCCAGGCTCTTGAGGCTAAAGGTAAGCTTTTCACTCCCCAAATCCATTTTTCGATCCGTAAAATGTAATAGAATGGGTGAATATTGATGGGGAAGGGTTTTGTTATAGATTCTATGGTGGAAACAACCCTAATTTGGATAATTGAGATCATGGATTTGATCTAGGGTCCATAGAATTGTTAGTAATCCGGGTGATTAATGATTTTTTATTGATTCCCGTATTATATTGATTGTTTGTAGATCAAGAACAAGCGAAACGAATCCGAAAAGAGAAGGATCAAGTTTCTTAGAGTTTCAAGCTTGTTTCTAGGTAGGTGATAGTTGTGATTCTATGATTGTGTGATGTATGCTTGTTCTTGCTTCATTATGATATTTGTATATGTATGAATGCTGCAATGTTGATCACACTTGTTGTAAATGAGATAGAAAATTGATGAATGCCATGAAATCCTGACTTATATGTATGACCTTGATGATATACTTGTGATTGTGGTGTGTGAATGGGATCAATTGCCACGTTCCGTCATAACTAACTTGGATCGGTTGCCACGTTTCGGCATAACTATGGGATCAGTTGCCACGTTCCGGTATAATTATGGGATCGGATTTGGTCATTGCATTAGTTAGATCAGTACTCAGTATTTCCAGTATCTATATCATGTTCAGATGATTTCATTGCTTTATTGCTTTGTTCAGTTATATGTTATTTCAGCTTTACTTTATCCTGCAAGCTCAGTACCTTTCAAGTACTGACACATTCGTGCGCTACATCTTCTCGTGATGTAGGTTCAGGTTCTCAACATCCAGATCACGCTTAGATCGGTTCCCGATCTCTAGTTCAACAAAATTAGTGGTGAGTCCTCATTCTCCGAGGACAATAGTCATGAGTTTCCTTTCAGTATTTTAGTCCTTTAGTTTCAGTTTTGCTAGACTTAGCTGGGGCCTATCCCAACATTTCTAGTCAGTTAGAGGCTATTTTCCGACATAGTTAGATTCAGCGTAGTATTTTGAGTTTGATATTTCTTTTGTATTAAACTCTCAGACTTGATATATTTAGTTATAGTATATGGGTATTCCCCCATCTCTTCAGTTTATTTATGATTTAGCTTCCACATCAGTTTATTATCTTTAGTATGCTCATGATCATGCCAGCAGAGTTAACTTGGGATCACTTGTGGTCCTAGGTCCCGTGTCCGTGTCTCGGGGGTAGCTCGGGGCGTGACAAACTTGGTATCATAGCATTAGGTTTAAGAGTCCTAGGATGCTGAAAAGCCGCACTAAGTAGAGTCCTTTTCATGGGTGTGAAGTGCACCACATCCAATGAGAGGGAGGCTATGAAGTGTTTTAGGAAAACTTCATTTTCTTGATATTGTTATCGTTCGTTGGTATGATCTTCTTTCTAATCCATCGTTATGTGCTTAAGATCATGCCTCCTCTTCGAGCTTACGCAAGGAATGTTAATGCATGCAATGCTAACGCAATTCATCTAGTCCCAGACCATGCAGTTAAGAATGAAGAGTTTCAGAATGCGATCCAACTATTGACTCAGATATGACCAATAAGAACAATCAACAAGTTCCAGTTGCTACTAGTAGAAATGGTGGATCAGTGGCAGCTAGGGTTCTAAATTTTGTAAGGATGAATCCTCATGAGTTTTTAAGGTCGCAAGTTGGTGAAGACCCATAGAACTTCATTGATGAGGTTAAGAAAATCTTTGGAGTGATGCAAGTGACTGGTAATGGTAGGGTTGAGTTGGCATCCTACCAGCTTAAGGATGTAGCTCACGTATGGTTCACTCAATGGAAAGACAACATGATTACTTTGTCTTTTGTAACTCCAATTCAGTGTTAGCCCAGAAAATCTCTCAGAACCCTTCTTAGTCTCTACTCCAATCGGTGACCCAGTTATAGCTAGACAGGTATGCAGAAATTGCCCTGTCACAGTCTCTCAGATAGTCACGATCTTGTAGAGTTAGAAATGTTAGACTTCGATGTCATTCTAGGCATGAATTGGTTACATTCCTGTTATGCCTCAGTCGATTGTAGAACTAGGATTGTTCGTTTTCAGTTTCTAGACGAACCAATCCTAAAATGGAAGGGTAGTAGCTTAGCACCTATGGGTCGATTCATTTCTTACCTTAAGGCTAGAAAGATGATCTCTAAGTGTTATCTCTATCATCTAGTTCGGGTTAAGGATTCTAGCTCCGAAACCCCAACTCTTGAGTCAGTTCTAGTGGTTAATGAGTTTCCAGAAGATCTTCCCGGAGTTCCTCCCGATAGGGAAATCAACTTTGGAATTGATCTCCTTTTAGATACCCAGCCTATCTCTATTCCTCCTTACAGAATGGCTCCAGCTGAGCTTAAGGAATTGAAAGAGCAGTTGAAAGGCCTTCTAGATAAGGGCTTCATCAGACCTAGTATTTCGCCATGGGGTGCACTAGTGTTGTTCGTAAAGAAGAAAGATTGTTCTCTCAGAATGTGCATTGACTATAGGCTGTTGAACAAAGTCACAATAAGGAATAAGTATCCCATCCCCAGGATTGATGATTTGTTTGACCAACTTCAGGGTGCTAGTCATTTCTCAAAGATAGACCTCAGATCAGGTTATCATCAGCTTAGAGTCAGAGACAGTGACATTCCGAAGACAGCCTTCAGAACTAGGTATGGTCATTATGAATTTGTAGTCATGTCATTTGGACTAACAAATGCTCCTGCATCTTTCATGGATTTGATGAACAGAGTGTTCAAGCAGTACTTGGACTTGTTCGTTATCATCTTTATTGATAATATCCTCATTTACTCTAGGAATGAGGAAGAACATGCAAGTCATTTGAGAGTTGTTCTGCAAACTCTCAAAGATCGCAACTTATTTGCAAAATTTAACAAGTGCGAGTTTTGGTTACAATCAGTTGCTTTCCTTGGGCATATTGTGTCTAGTGAAGGAATTCGAGTAGATTCCCAAAAGATAGAAGCAGTGAAACAATGGCCCAGACCTACCTCTGCTATATATATTAGAAGTTTCTTGGGTCTAGCAGTTTATTACAGAAGGTTTGTGGAAGGATTTTCATCCATTGCCTCACCATTGACTAGGTTGACTCAGAAGATGGTCAAGTTTCAGTGGTCAGATGATTGTAAGAAAAGCTTTGCAGAATTAAAAACTAGGTTGACTATAGCTCCTGTCTTGACTCTACCAGAGGGTTCAGACGGTTATGTGATCTATTGTGATGCATCTAGGGTCGGCCTAGGTTGTGTGTTGATGCCGCGAGGTAAGGTTATAGCTTATGCTTCCAGACAACTTAAGGTGCATGAGAAGAACTACCCAACTCATGACCTCGAGCTAGCAGCAGTGGTGTTTGCACTTAAGATTTGCAGACATTACTTGTATGGTGTTATGTAGATGTGTTCACAGACCATAAGAGCCTCCTGTATGTATTCACCCAGAAAGAGTTGAATCTTCGCCAGAGAAGATGGCTAGAGTTCCTCAAGGATTATGATATGAGTGTGCATTACCATCCTGGTAAGGCAAATGTAGTAGCCAATGCTCTTAGCAGACTATCTATGGGTAGTGTAGCACATGTTGAAGAAAAGAAGAAAAAGTTAGCAAAGGATGTTCACAGACTTGCTCGCTTAAAAGTTTGTCTTATGAGCATATCAGATGGTGGTGTAACAGTTCAGAATGGGGTAGAATCTTCTTTAGTAGTAGAAGTTAAGGAAAAGCAAGACAGTGATCCAATATTGCTAGAGCTTAAGGTCCAGAAGCAGACATTGGAGGTTTTCTCCCAAGGGGGAGATGGTGTGCTTCGCTACGAGGGTCGATTATGTGTTCCTAATGTGGGCGAGTTGAGACAACATATTCTTGCAGAGGCCCACAATTCCAGATATTCTATTCATCCAGGTGCCACTAAGATGTACCACAATCTGCGGGAAGTTTATTGGTGGAATGGTATGAAAAGAGATATAACAAATTTTGTGGCTAAGTGCCCCAATTGCCAGCAAGTCAAGGTAGAACCTCAGAAACCAGGAGGTATGACTCAAGAGATTGACATTCCTACTTGGAAGTGGGAAGTGATCATACTTCATCACAGGGTTACCTCGTACTCACAGACAATATGACTCTATTTGGGTGATTGTTGATAGAGTTACTAAGTCTTCTCGCTTTTTGGTGGTCAAGACTACAGATTCGGCGGAGGATTACGCAAAGCTTTACATTAGTGAGATTGTGAGGTTGCATGGGGTTCCTTTGTCTATCATCTCAGATAGAGGTCCTCACTTTACCTCCCATTTTTGGAAGTCATTCCCGAAAGGTCTTGGTACTCAGGTTAACCTTAGCACAACATTTCATCCACAGATGGATGGTCAGGCAGAGTGTACCATTCAGACCTTAGAAGACATGTTGAGAACTTGTGTGATCGACTTCAAGGGAAGTTGGGATGATCACCTTCCTCTTATTGAGTTCGCCTACAATAATAGTTACCATTCCAACATTCAGATGACACCTTATGAGGCATTGTATGGGCATAGATGTAGATCTCCAGTTGGTTGGTTTTAAGTAGGTGAAGCAGCCTTGATAGGACCAGATTCAGTCCTTGATGCTATGGAGAAAGTGCAACTCATTAGAGATAGAATTAAGACTGCCCAGAGTCACCAGAAGTCTTATGCAGATGTGAGAAGAAGAGAACTGGAGTTCCAAGTTGATGATTGGGTTTTCCTGAAAGTGTCACCTATGAAGGGGGTGGTGAGATTTGGCAAGAAAGGGAAGCTCAGTCCCAGATATGTAGGCCCTTACCGGATCTTGAAAAGGATTGGTAAAGTGGCTTATGAGTTAGAGTTGCCAGCAGACTTAGCAGCAGTGCATCCAGTCTTTCACATTTCTCTTTTGAAGAAGTGCGTGGGTGATCCAACATCCATAGTGCCATTAGAGAGTGTGGCAGTAAACGATAGCCTTTCTTATGAGGATGTACCAGTTGAGATTCTCGATCGTCAGGTTAGAAGGTTGAGAAACAAAGAAGTCGCTTCAGTCAAGGTTTTATGGAGGAGTCAGTCTGTAGAGGGAGCTACTTGGGAAGCAGAAACAGCCATGAAGTCCAAGTATCCTCACCTCTTTCCTTCCGATTCCATTCCAGCTTGGGGTAATAGTTCCTCTTCAGTTTTTCAGTCATTCATGCGAAAATTCAGTCTTAGAATCATGTTCCTTCAGTTTATACTTGCATTTTCAGCGTATTTGCATGTTCTCAGAACTCAGTTCAGTTAGAAATTAGTTCTCAGTGTTTAGTGGTAGGGATTGCAGCCCTCTCCCTTTATTTTAGCTAGATTAGTCTTCATTCGAGGACGAATGGTCCCAAGGAGGAGATAATGTAACACCCCGTATCCAAAAATAGAGATTTCAAATTCTTGGTGTTACAGGTGGCACTCACGGACACCATCCACGGACCGTAGATGGACTCACGGTCCGTGGTTCATGATAGAAAACTTCCCCAGAACTCGGTCAGAAAATTTGGCTAAGTGTTGATCCACGACCGGACTTACGGTCCGTAGGTCAGGTCATGGACCGTAGTTCGTGTCCGTGGATCGATGCCCCAAAAGCAAACTTCAATCCCAATTGACGGTTGACCAGCACGGACCGTCAATCGATCCACGGTCCGTAGGTCTGACCGTAGGTGAGGATTAACTGCCAGTTAGATGAAATTATTAATGGGTCAATTACAATTGGTCATAACTCTTATCACAAAATGAATTAAGTGTCCCATTACCTATGATATGATAGATAATTGAATTATCTTTCCAACGCCACCGAGTTTGCTAAATTCTGACCTTCTAGTAAAAAGTTATGCTTGTTTTAGTGAAGCCCTGTCGGGCAGACTCGACCTACGGACCCAATCGACAGACTGTAGATTGAGTGACGGACCAAAGGTCCAATCTGTCAGTCACTCCGACAACAATTAAGTCAGGGGTATTTTGGTCTTTTTCTATTTCAGTTAACCCCTAAGATACGTAGTTTAGACCCTAAATCATAGGAAAAACTAGAGAAAACTGTCTCTAAGATTGTTCTCAAGAGTAATTTAAAAAAGATTCAATAATAGATAGATAATTGATAAATTGATTCTAAACTAACTGTTCAAAAATGTATTTATAGTCATCAAAAATGTGCTGCGAAGAGTTACTTGGTGAAGTAAGTCGGGCTCGCCGAACCACTCGGGGAGCCACCCTTTGGTCACTTCCATCGCCTTTCTACCTTGGCATTCAACATCCTCGAGGTCTGTAACTCTGGGCGATCTAGCACTGCATCACAGAACTACTCAGCGATCCACAAACTGCTCCTTTCTTTCGCTGACTTAGTTTCTTTCCTCAGGGCTTGACTCACTGGAACTTTAGGCGGTCAGATGTGCCACTCGGTGACACACCGAGTGCTTGTGGCGATCCTCAAGCTCTCCCATTTTCATTCCTTTAGTCTGTTTTGTTCTTTTTTGCCTGTTAGCGTCATTGCTTTGTTCCTCACTTCATATTCCTGAAAATCAAGGATTTAATATCAGTTATTGGCACAAAATAAGCATTTGAGGATACTAAATCTATATAAACTAAGCGCTAAATGAGTCCAAATCTTGGACAACGAGAGCAACTAAGAATTGACTACTTCTCACATCAAGTTAGTATAGTTATGGTGAAACAAGGTTACTTCAAGGAAGTATCATAAGTATGTCTTAAGATGATATTCACTTGCGTTGATCATGGTTTGTGACTTATGATGTTTAACCCTTATTCTTATGTTGATATTTATTCAAGCTATCATATTTAGTACATATTTGTACTAACACATATTCTTGCCTACATTTCTTATCCAAATGTAGGGTCTGGTGATCTCGAATCTCATCCCCGTTGCGAGGATCTTTGTAGAGGCAAGACTCCAAGATTGGTGAGTCGTCATAGCATTTGAGGATTTAGCCACCATGGTTCTTATGTTATTTTGCATTAAGTTTTGCATATTGTTGTACGGGCTGTATCCCAAGCTATTAATGTTTGAGATGGTTTGAGAAAAAGTTTAATAGACTTCCACTTTTATTATGAACTTTGATGTTGTTTGAAAATGTTTTAAATATCCGCTCATTTCTATCATCTTATGTTATGAAAGCTAAGTGGCTTATATGAGGCCTCTCGGGGTCTTGTATGCCATGTTACATCTAGGGTGTACCCCTTGGTCATGACAAACTTGGTTATTAGAGAACAGGGTTTAGAATGGTTCTAGGATGTCTCAAAACCATGTTTAGTAGAGTTTTGTTCATAAGTGTGAAGCGCACCACATTTTTTAATGAGAGGCTATTAGATTCTTAGAAAAATTCACTTCTTCATTTCTCTAAGTCATGCAATATAGTCTAACTCTATAAGGTCTTTCCCCTAATCCTTATCCGATGATCTACAGGATATGCCTACTCGAAGTGCTTTTGCTAGAAGAACCTTGGGAGAAAATGTTGACCAAGGAGCTCCTCCTCAAGCTTTTCAAGCTCTGGTTGACCCTTTGGCCGAGCAAGTGACTAATGCGGAGTTTAGGATGGCTTTTCAAGTGTTGTCTCAAGCCGTAATGGCCCAATCCAATAGGGAAGTTGTGAACCCAGTGAACCCAAATGTGGGTACGATGGCATCTAGAGTGAGGGACTTCACAAGGATGAATCCTCCGAAATTTTATGGTTCTATGATTGAGGAAGATCCCCAAGAGTTCATTGATGAGGTCTACAAGGTGTTAACCATCATGGGAGTGACTCTGGTGGAGAAGGTGGAATTGGCCACTTATTAACTAAAGGGTTGCTCAAATTTGGTTCAACCAATGGAAGGAAGCTAGAACGATAGATGCGGGCTCCCTTGAATGGGAAAGGTTTAAGTCTATTTTTCTTGATAGATTCTTTCCTCTTGAGATGAGGAAGGCTAAAGTATTTGAGTTTATCAATCT
The DNA here is from genome assembly GCF_019186545.1 of Solanum stenotomum. Classification (NCBI taxonomy): domain Eukaryota; kingdom Viridiplantae; phylum Streptophyta; class Magnoliopsida; order Solanales; family Solanaceae; genus Solanum; species Solanum stenotomum. The sequence goes on along the minus strand of NC_064285.1, from coordinate 37,821,490 downwards.
CCGACAAGGAAATATGAGCGATAAAGAATATGCTTTGAGATTCACTCAAATGTCTAAATATGCTCTTTCTATAGTTGCTGACTCTAGGGAAAGGATGAGCAAGTTCATTTTCGGTGTGTCCGACGTAGCAGTGAAAGAGTGTCGTACGACTATGCTTTTCCATGCCATGGATATTTTTTGTCTCATGGTCCATGCCCAATAGATTGAAGAGAAAAAGCTTAAAGAAATGGCTAGGAAAATAAATAAGGAAAGAATGGATGATGGTAACTTTTCATACTCTAGGTCTGGTGGACGTGGTCGTCAAAGGTTTCAACAAAGGTTCTCTAGGAAAGGTTTTTCTAATGTTCCTCCAAGGTCTAACAATGAAAGGGTGTCTAACCCTAAACCTCAAAGAGGAAATAGTAGTGGATCCCTATTGCCTACCTGTGCTAGGTGTGGAAAGAAGCATGAGAGTAAGTGTTTAGTCGGCACCGATGGTTTCTTCGGTTGTGGTAAAAATGGTCACAAAATGAGGGATTTTCTGATGATTAAGGCTAAGGGAAAATAGGGAAAGCAAGCTCCTCTTAGTGGTTCAGGTTCCAATGCTCCTAAGCAAAATAGGTTTTATGCACTTCAGACTCGTGGTGAGCAAGATGCTTCTCCGGATATGGTTATCGGTATGCTAAAAGTCTTCCACCTAGATGTTTTTGCATTACTTGATCTAGGTTATACTTTGTATTTTGTGATCCCATATGTGGTTAGGAGGTTTGATATACGTACTATTGTGTTGTTAGAACCTTTTTCTTTCTCTACTCCTGTTGGTGATTCTGTGTTGGCTAAGAGGGTCTATAGAAAATGTCCCGTCTCTTTATCCCATAGAGTTACTCTTGTCGATTTGATAGAGCTGGACAAGCTAGATTTTGATGTTATTTTGGGTATGGATTGGTTGCACTCTTGTTATGCTTCTATTGATTGTATAACCCATGTAGTCAGCTTTCAGTTTTCAAATGATCCTATCCTAGAATGGAAGGGAGGAAATTCTATGCCTAAAAGTCACTTTATCTCTTGTCTTAAAGCTAGGAGGATGATTTCTAAGGGTTGCATGTACCATCTAGTTAGGGTGAGGGATATGGATTTCGAAATCCCTAGTCTTGAGTCGGTCCCTGTTGTTAATGAGTTTTCGGAAGTGTTCCTTGATGATCTATCCGGTATTCCTCAAGAAAGGGAAATATATTTTCGTATTGACCTTCTTCCAGATACGCAACCTATTTCTATTCATCCTTATAGAATGGCTTCGTTAGAACTTATTGAACAAGGTGACCATTATGAATAAGTATCCTTTTCCAAGAATAGATGATTTGTTTGACCAACTCCAAGGTGCGAGTTACTTTTCTAAGATTGACCTTATGTCGGGTTATCACCAATTGAGGGTGAAGGATGATGATATTCTGAAAATGGCTTTTAGAACCCGGTATGGTCATTATGAGTTTTTGGTGATGTCGTTTGGTTTGACTAATGATCTGGTGGCATTTATGGATTTGATGAATCAGGTATTTAGACAATACCTTGATATGTTCGTAATTGTGTTCATTGATGATATATTGATTTATTCGAGAAGTGAGGATGATCACACCAATCATTTGATGATTGTGTTGCAAAATCTCAAGTACCAATGACTCTTTTCAATGTTTAGCAAATGTGAGTTTTGGCTAAGGTCTGTAGCTTTCTTGGTCATATTGTTTCTAGTATGTCTATTGAGGTAGATCCTAAGAAGACGGATGCGGTCAAAAGTTGGCCAAGACCTCTAACTCCTATCGATATTAGAAGTTGGTCATATGGTTTCATGAACATGCATAACATAAGGAAATCATGGAAACATCTATAACACACATGACTTCACGTAACAAACAAATCATGAGGAACTTATCATCTTAATCCTAAAGGAGGAATACAAGGAAAAATGATGAGGATATCAGGAGTTCTTATTGGCCCTTGACCTCCCAAGTAGCACCCTCACCTAAAACCCTCACTCAAAGACCACTCCTTAACATTTTGATGGAAGCAACTTCCTTAATCTTCTATTTCTTAACTTGCCGGTCTAAGATCCCTACCAGTATTTTTTAAATTAGAGAAATTCTCATCAACTCCCAACTTTTCTTAAGGAATCTTCTATAAATGTCGGATCTCCAACACCCTTCTATATCCTAGAGACATGGAAAACCGGATATCATTCACTAAGCAACTCTAGTTCACAAGCAACCTTACCAACTCCACTCAAGATCTTATATAAGCCTACGAAACCGGGACTAAACTTCCCAAACTCACTACACCTCTCAAGGTGAGAATTTCAAGCCAACCCATATCATGAACACTAAAAACACTTAACGACCTTGCTATCTAAGCACATCATCTCCCCTTAAGAGTTAGCCTATACAGACTCTTCTAAGCATTATTTCTTTCAATTCTAAGATCGGAGCAAGTCATCACTAAGCTTTCACATCCATCACACAAGATGATTCTAAACCATGGTGTATTACACTTCTACCCTTTGTAGAGGAGTCTATTCACTTAAACACTCTATTCATCAAATCTATTAACATACCCCAAAACTCATTATGACTAAGTCGGGTTCTACCATCATATACACATAACCATAATGCAACCCATTTATACCAAAGACAATATCAAAGTCTATCAAACCAAGTCTATCAAGTCACAAAACAAACAAGCAACAATGGAATATAAATAAGCATAAAATACATACCGGGAGTAATATTCGGAGGACACTCTTGTTCACCTCTAGCTTGGAGAGCATAAAACCTAATTTTCCTTGGAGATTCGCACTCGAACCAATTGGACCGGATGAAGGGTAGGGTTGAGACCTACGGTGACTATCCCCTTCATTTCTAGCAACCGTAGGGCAATGCCTTATCTTGTGGCCCAACTCACCACAACCGAAACAAATACTGGAATCCGCTAGGCATCTACCCACATATATCCTATCACACCTAGCATAAATAGGCCATATGGACTCACTACTAATTCCTTCCGGTTTAGGGTTAGACACCCTATCTTCATTAAATCTTGAGGGAAACCTAGAAGGACTTTGTCCGGAGAACCTTTCAAGAGGAAAATTATCATCATCAATCCTAAACCTCATTTTCTCCCTCAACCTTTTCTCAAGTCTTTCTTCTTCAGTTTGTTGAGCATAAATCATAAGGAGAGAAATATTCATGTCATGATCAATCATGGCCGTACGACATTCTTTTACAACTAAATCAGACACTCTCGACACAAACTTACTCATTCCCGACCTAGGATCGAACACTAGAATTGGAGCATATTTAGACAATTGGGTGAACCTCAATGTGTATTCCTTAACACTCGTATTATCTTTCCTAAGGTTAATGAACTCAAGCACTAAAGCTTCTCTCATCTCTAAAGGGAAGAACCTATCTAGAAAGGCACTCTTGAACCCTTTCCACTCTATGGGACCCATTCCTACCGGTCTAGCCTTTTTCCATTTATTATACCAAACTTGAGCAACCCCTTTGAGTTGATAAGAAGCCAACTCCACCTTCTCTACCAGAGTCACTCTCACAAAATCCAACACTTTAGAGACCTCTTCTATAAATTCTTGAGGATTTTCCTCCATCTTTGACCCATAAAATTCCAGAGTTGCTACACTAGCCTGAGTCAACATTTGAAAACCAAGCCTAAAATTTTCATTTATTAGTTTCTCTTCCAAAGGGTCAATTAGAGCTTGCAGAGGAGCTTGGGGAGGAACGTCTTGATCCACCTTTTCTTCCTTAATCCTTCTAACGTTAGCCCTTCTAGTAGTCATATCCTGAAAATCATTGAGCCCGGATTAGGATAAAGACCTAATAGAGTTAAACTCTATGGAACGACTTAGAGAATAAAGAAGTAAAGTTTCCTAAACATCTAATAGCTTCCTATTCATAAATGTGGCGCGCTTCACATTTATGAACAAGACAATACTAAACGTGGTTTGAGACATCTTAGAACCATTCTAAACCTTGTTCTCTAATTACCAAGTTCACGACCTAAGGGTACCCCCTAGATGTAACAAGGTGTACACCACCCGAAGGGGTCTCATACAATCCCCTTAGCATATCACAACATAAGATAGTAGAAAAGTATGAAAATTTAAAACATTTTTCAATACAATCAAGGTTTCATAAAATGAAGCAGAAGTCTATTACACTTGTCTCAAACCATCTAATACTTGAAAAGAGTTAGGGACATATCCCATACAAAATCTAAACCTAAAAGAAAGACATAAAAGGAAAAGGTGATCAAGTCCTTGATGCTATGACGAGTCACCAAAACATCTCTTCTTAATCTACTATGAACCTGGCCACGATGATAGAATTCAATATTGCCGAACCCTACATTTGATAAGAATGTAGGCAAAAGTATGTGTTAGTACAATAATGTAGTAAATATGATGGCTAGCATAAATAATCAACATAAGTATATAAGAGGCATTAGTCAACATAAGACATACACCATAATCATAAAAGAAATCAACATAAGTCATAAGTATAAGAGAAATTATCATAAGACATAGGTTATAGCATAAGAGACAATAATCATAACTTGTGAGCATAAGAGATAACATCATAGTCATAGCCATAATCAATGCATTTAGATTAACATAACATAATAGAACCCACCATAATCACCCTCAAAGAATACTTGTGCAATGCATGAATAAGACCTCATAATCCCACCCATGCTAAATAAAGCTTCTTGAGTAACCATAGTTCATAATTCATATTCTAGTTGTGGGAATTAGCTTTGACCGACATAGACCATGTGAGCTAACATGGAATCCGGTGTCTACCCCATACCAAAAAGGGGTTGCTCTACTTGTCTAAGGTAGAACCATACTCTTAGCTTAGGTGGATCCAAATAGCTAAGTAACCTACGAGGGCAAGTAGTTTATAGGATAAAAAGATTGTTACTAGAAACCCAACCTCTACTAGCGGGAGAGCTTCTATCTCGTGAGACCTCTTCTAGTAACCCGACCTCTACTAGTGGGAGAGCTTTCATGTCATATTCAATATCCATTTGGTGTCAGCATTAATTCCCATGGAGTTCATATTAAGTCTTGACTTAAGTTCATATCTATGGAAGAATGTCTTGACACTCAACCCAACATAACTCATACAATAGCTCATTAGATCATGCGTGAGAATAACCTTTCACCATTAATGTCTACATATAGATTCAATAGGTGAAAAAGCCTTTCAACCTTAGAATCATCATAATATGAGAAAATCTTTCACATCAAGTCGTGTGTATATGAGGATAACCGTTCAACAACACAACACCTAGTTCATAATCGTATTCACTTTACTCTCAAAGTGTTCTTAAAGCATAAACCAAGAGTTCATAACATGTAAGATATCATACCTTGCTCTTTCAATATCAAAGCTCATATCAAATTAACACATATAGAATGACTATATTAGACATGGATATAATCATAATTCAAGTAATCAAATCACTTCATGCATAATCTCATATACTCATAATATAGGTCATGTGGGTAAAGTCCTTCCACAATAATACTATATACAATTCAACATGCAAATAGCTTCACCCTCAAAGCCTTAACATTCATAATTCAACATATTAGCCTTACTCTCAAAGCCCTATAATTCGTTATCTCTGATTACAAGCTTTACTCTCAAGTAATACTTCTCATAAGCACCTCATAGACCTAATCTCAAGGTATTCTACTCACATGCTTCATCCTTAACCAATTTTTAATCATATATGTTCACGTAGACTCAATCTCAACACTACTAATCATGATTCATCATGTAAGCCCTAATCTCATGAATTCATGTGTACAAGCTTTACTTTTAAGAAATTCATATCAAGGTGTTCTAATCTCAAGCAATTCATAAAGTAATTCATCAATCTTAGAAGATCACATCTAAGCCCTCAATTTCCCTTTCATGGCATAAAACCAAACTATATAAATTTCACCCTAGAATCTTAGGTTAATCAAGAATACATGTATAATCATACTAAAAATATGTAATTACATCATAGAAAATCATAACCAATCATTATACACTCAGTTGGATCAACTTACAACAATACCCACAATATAGGAAGGAACCCTAACTGGAATTGGGGATTCATCTTCACAAATGGGGGAAGCATGAGGGCTTCATGGATGAAAGGAATCCATGAATGGAGTCTTGACCTAGCCAAGGGAGGATCACCTCCCACGAGAACCAAAACGACTCATGGTGGGAACCACGGCTCGTGGTGGTGCCATTGAAGGTGAGGCAGTGAGCTCCCTAAGGCTGCCCAAATGAGGACCCTCTCCACGAGCCACTAGACGGCTCATGAAGGCCACTAAGGGCCATGAGAGGGGTCGTGGAAAAGAGTTGCAAATTTAGTGGTGGAGTGGTGGCTAGCCAAGCGACTGGTCAAGCACCATGGCTGCCACCACGACTCATGGAGGCTCACGTGAAGGTGAGGCAGTCCACTGTGAGTTTAGGGGCAAATGGGCCTTTTACTATTTTAATTAAATCAAAGCTATGTGATTTTACCCAAGCCTAGGACCCCTATATAAGTGATTTTAACCCAAAAACTCACCCATTCAAGTCATTATTCTAAAACCCAAAAGAAATCCCAAAGTTCTTCTCTCAAATAGTTCTCTCTCTAGAACTTGAAGAAGAAGAAAGAGTTGGAGCTAGGGTGAAGGTCAAGTCTCCATTCCTCAAGAATTTGTGGGCTTTTAAATCAAGGTATGATGGTTTTTTATCCATGGAATGCTTTATTCCATGGAGTCCCTAAGATTCACCAACTTGAAAAGTAGAAATTCCCCAATTTGAGTTAGGATTTTCTTCTATAGTTGTGGGTATTGATGAATGTTGACCCAAATGTTTGGTTTCCTATTGTTTATGCATGAATTGATAGGATTACATGTTTTTAGGATGAATTTACATGTACCCATGCCTAACCTATGGCTAGAAAGATGAAATTGATGTAGATGGGTTTTGTGCCATGAAAGGAGAAATTGTGGGTTTAGATGTATCCTTATAGGATTGATGAATTATGATTAGAATTGCTTTGAGATTGAGGCTTATGAGATGATATGACATTGATTGCTTGAGATTGAAGATTATATGATGATTATGAGATGTAGGGCTTTGAGAGTAAAACTTCTATTATGAACTAATGATTTAGATGTAATTGTTGTTGAAGGAATAATTCCCATATAAATTGCTTATGTATGAATGTGAATAATTCTAGGTTGAAAAGCTTGCTCACCTAAAATGAATCTAAGAACTTATGAATCATGATAATAAGACCTAGCTTGGATTGGTAATGTGATACCTTCCATGAATAGCTTGGATTGGTAATGTTATACCTTCCATGGATAGGGTGGATTGGTAATGTGATGCTATTTCATGGTAGCTTGAATTGGTAAGGAGATGATTCCATTTCATGGTAGCTTGAATTGGTAAGGAGATGATTCTATTTCATGGTAGTTTGGATTAGTGTGCAGATGACACCTTCCATGGTAGCTTGGATCGGTGAGATGATACCTTTCCATCGTAGCTTGGATTGGCAAGATGACATGCCTTCCATGGACAATGAGAACAACTAATAATTGAATACTTCTCACATCAAATTAGCATTGTTATGGTGAAACAAGGTTACTTTAAGGAAGTATCGTAAGTATGTCTTAAGATGATATTCACCTGCGTTGATCATGGTTTTCGAATTATGATGTTTAACTATTATGCTTATGTTGATGTTTATGCAAGCTATCATATTTAGTACATGTTTGTACTAACGCATACTCTTGCCTACATTTCTTATCCAAATGTAGGGTCTGGTGATCTCGACTCTCATCCTCGTGGCTAGGATCTTAGTAGAGGCAAGACTTGAAGATTGGCAAGTCCTCACAACATTCGAGGATTTAGATACCATGGTTCTTATGTTCTTTTGAATTAAGTTTTGAACATTGTTGTTTGGGCTGTGTCCCAAGCTATTCATGTTTTAGATGGTTTGAGACAAAGTGTAATAGGCTTCCGCTTTTATTATGAACTTTCATGTTGTTTGAAAATGTTTTAAATTTACTTTCATTTCTATTATCTTATGTTATGAAAGCTAAGTGGCTTATATGAGGCTTCTCATGGTCTTGTATGCCATGTTACGTCTAGGGCGTATCCCTCGGTCATGACAAGAACACAATAAGCTCTAGAACAATACTCAATGAGAGCTAACATACAAGTGTTGTATCAAGATTACTCTCAATAACATGTTACCCTTAATCATGATTAAAAAGATTGAATGATGACTAGGTAGTCTCAACACAAGATCAAGCTCACTTTAGGTTGTTGTCTAATGCAAGAACATGTTTCAACCAATGCATTCAACTTCCCTCACATCAAGAACAATTCCATGCTCTCAGAAATGATATCATCAAAGGTATAAGGAATCAATACAACTCTTACTATCTCAAAAGAGAAACACATGCAAGCTTTGTCCCATAAGTTTGTCCATATTTTTTGATCATCACATAACCTAGTTCATACAAGATCTTGAGGGTATTTTAGGCTTGTAATGGGGCTAAGGATAAGGTATGGACAATTTGGATTGATGACTTTACCTTTGGAAATAATTGTTGCATCATCATAACCTCTTCTCAAGTTCTTTTCCTTCTTTTTCATTTGAAAACTCAAACCTTGACTTGTCACTCAATTTATTTTGAGTCCCCTTTTATTTCATTTACTTCCCTTTTTCTTTTTCATTTTTCAAAAGCATTTTGTAATGACCTTCCGGTCATTTCTTTGTTTATTCCTTCTTTTATACGTTTAGAGCTTTTCTATAGAAACCCAAAGTCATTTATGACTTGCTGGGACTGACAGTTTGGTCACTTGGTCATTCGTTTAGTTTTTATGCGAGTGTTAGTGTTTTGGGAGCTTTTGAACCTTGAACGGTCATTTTTATCAGAATTTTAGGAATATGACCTCATAATCCAATCCTGACGATTCCATCAGCTCCAAAAGTGTTATGTTGGCTAGTAGTATGGTCGGCATGACTCCTGAGGTTTTCAGTGTGAGTCGGTGTGATTAGGCATTTTAACTTTAAAGTTAAAGACTAAGTTTGACTTTAGTCAACATTCTGATTAAACATGCTTGGGTGAGAATTTTGTCAGCATGTTTAGCTCCAGAATGTCGAGTATGGTCTAGATTGACCCTTTGTTCATATACCAAGGCTTCTGAGGTAATTTCAATCCCCTTTGTGGATTTTGACTTAAAATGGAAGTTGGGTGTGGGACATACTTCTTTCAAGATGACCTCGTATGGAAATTTTGATTGAGCCATTGAGTCTGGTATATCAAATTTTTTATGGTTGCATATCTAGTTTGCGTTCACGAGGCTCTAAACGAGTTCAGAACACCCCATCAGAGTTTTTAAGTTTCTAAAAAAATGCTAAAATCTGGTGCATACAACAAAGATATCAGCTCATTTGGGAAACCTAAAAACCCCATATCTCTCTCATTCTAGGCCAAATAAGGTGATTCAAGATTTGGGATCTTGGTTTTGATTGTGGCTTAACTTAGAGTGATCGAAAGTTGTCTGGTATGTTTCGTTAAAAGTAAAATCACGATAAACTAGACTACTGTATCTCTTTTCGAGTTCTTGAGTTTGGCTATATTGATTTGGTAATATGTTACTCATTTTAGATTAGATTTGGGTGATTCAAAGTCCCATATATCAAGAATTTTCTTGGCTACGTCGTGTAGTGTTCAAGACATGCTAGGCATCTTTTGATTTTTGTAAATTCTGAGTTTTACTTGTTGCGTGTTCTTTTAAATTGATTAAACTGTAAGTTGTTAGCATGCTGGGTTTTCACAGTGTTTTGAGCCTCGAATTGTGTTCCATTTTGGAACACAAGTTTAGGGCACTATTTTAGGTCTTTTGGACGTGTCACATCTTGAAAGTCTGGTGCGGGTCTCACGATTCCCACTTCAACTATAAAATTGACCTATCTTCATTTGTTGTGATTTTGGCGTCTAACCAACCATACTAACGTAGTAATTCTATATTTGATAGTGTGGGAGCATTCAAAGGCCGTTCGAAAAGGAAAAGCTCCAGTGAAATTATTTGTAGAGCGCGCAGTCGGCCTAAAGGTAGGCTACAGTTTCCTTTATATCTAAATTGAGCCTGAATATGTGAACTCATGTTCATTAGTGTAAATTGGGGGCGGGGACTTAGTAGCCTTACCTCTCTTCTTAGATACTATATTTTAGGTTTGATAAACATTATTTCGGGCATAGTGTGGTTCTAGTTGGGTTGTTTGGGTTCGTGTATGCTATGTGAATTGCTTTAATATACTTGCTTCCTGATGCATGTTTAGCCTCAACCTAAGATAGATTAGCGTTTCCTTAGACTCTCAAACTTTGTTGCTTTGCTTTGTCTCCGATGTCGTTTCAGAAAAACTAGATCCTTGTAGACTGGAATAGTAAACTTGTGTCAGATAGTATGAGCCATAATTTAGGAAAATTCATGACTTATTCGATCTTCTATCCTCTCTCTCCCTATTTCTACAGTTATGAGGTGTTACCAGAGGTTTATGTTATCGTGACAACTGGAGATTGAGTTGTACTAGGGTGGGAGCCTTCTCTTGATACCTTTGGGTGGGCGGCGTCCCACAATTACTTAACTTGACATGGGATTCTCCTTGGAATAAAAACACCCTTGGCACTCTTGTTAGTTAGGTTATGAGTTGGTTGGTTGTAGTGATTATTTACGAATCGAGGCCATTATTTCTAGTTAAAGGCTGATGTTTTAGGGTTTGAGGCAATTATTTACAGATTGAGTTCGATGTATTAGATTCGAGGCCAAGATTCTAACACCTTTAGTTCGAGACCTAGATTGTATCATTTTGTGTTTAAGTCCCCGGTTCTACCACTTTGGGTTCGATGCCAGATCCAATCACTGTGGGTTCGAGGAATGGTTGACTTTATTTGGACTTGGGTTTGAGTATCATATTCTTGTAGTCATAGCTATTCGAGGTACCTTCCAGGGTTATGGGGGTGCGTTCGGGTTTTATCTTAACTTGTGCACAAGTGTACCTTCTGGGCTTATGGTGGTCCAGTTAGGTTTAGTTGAGCTATACTTAGATTTATTTTTGGTACGCCCATGTGCTTCTTTTAATAACCGCTTTAACCTCTGTGTTTATCTAGATTTTATCTTTTCAGATTATTTTTACATTTCTTGCTCGATCGGCCTGTGATGCCTACTGAGTACCTTGTTTTGGTACTTATGCTACACTCTACATCTTTACCTGATGCAAGTCTTTGTACCAACTACAAACAATGATTGTTCGTGCCGTCTTTTGCAGCTTGTGAATATCGAAGACGATGGTTAGCACTTGGGGTTTTGGATTGGGATGTCTTCTTTTATACTTATGTTAGCTTGTCTTTTACCTTTATGACATCTTGTTGATGTCCACTGTTCAGACTTGTATTTATCTCGTTAGATAGCTCTGTACTCGTGACTTTCAGGTTTTGGGAGGGTTCCTTTGTATATAGTTTTTGGTTTGCTTCTTGTTTTTGTCTTTGCTTATTGTTAACATTAATTTTTGTTTAGTTCTACCCTTGTACTTACTACTTCTTGTTCTGGGTATGGGTCGCTTACTTGTTGGTTGGTTTTAGTAGGTGCCATCATGACTCGGAAAGTTGGGTCATGAAAAGTTGGTAATAGATCCCAGGTTCATCGGTCTCACTTGTACATAGCTAATAACTAGTAGAGTTCTTCGGATCAGTGCGAAGACGTATGTGTCCCATCTTTTGTAGGCTACAAGGTGTCTTTAGGAGCTCTTTTCTTTTGTATCACTTTCAAGCAGTCAGTGTGTTATTTGTTTCATGGAATCTCACTTGTTTCACTCTTTTTGCTAGTACACGCCGCGTGGTGGCTCGGGTAAGGGTCGACCTCTCTTGCCTGGCAGTGGTGCATCACTACCCCTAGATAGAGAGTATGGTCAAGAGCCCACATCGAATCCTCCAGCAACCTGTGTTCCGAATCAGCCGGGGAGGGGGGGCTGTGACCACCCTAGCCACCCAGACCGACTATGGCGCCCGATCTTTAGGAAGCTATTGCCCAACATTTGACTGTTCTCGGCACCATGCAACAGGCTCCAGCATGACACCTGCTCCAGTACCAGTACCAGGTCCACCACCAGCACCTGTTCCAGCACAAACGTCGACACCTACCCTAGGTCTAGAGGATCAGCCTGCAGTAGAGGCACCTTGGTCCCAAGTACCACCTGTCATGACAAGGCCAAGATTGCGCCCAAAGCTATGCCTCTAAAGGAGTAGAAGATGCGCGTATTCTTGAGGCTTTCAACTCCGAGGTTATCTGGGTCTGCGGGTGAGTATGCTTATGGGTTTCTGACTACTTTCAATAAAAGGCTACATACTTTGGGTCTTATGGAGTTTATAGGGGCCGATTGCACTGCATATCAATTGGATAGGTCACCCAGAAAGTGGCGTACGTTTATCAAGATTAGACTGGTTGAGTCTCTTGATAACGCTCAACTACACTTCATCCATTTCTTAGTGTAGGTGATTGCCATCTAGTATATACCCAACAAAGAGTTGGGGTCGATTCCACAAGGAGTGATACAGTATAAAATTCAATTACGAAGTGAAAGACGTCTTCTAATGGGTTGCTAGAATTGAATTTATTGTTGACAACTAGTGTAAAATAGGGGGATTAGGTTTGTCAATTAACATCTACAAAACCAGGGTAGTAATCAAGTATAAAGGGATCCTTGCGGATGTGATCTATTAATTGCCAATTTCACTATCTGGGTGATTACTAATTACTAAAAGTCCCTGAATCTTAGTGGGTAGGCTACACTATAGATGGAACAACCATCTCTTGATCAAATATTACAATACAAGAGAGTTCTCTCGAACCTCGACAAGCGTAATAATTATAAACTGCCTAAAACCTCAATTTACCTATTCTCTAGAGCTAGATAGGTAGGATCGAATTAAGATTCACTTTCTCAAGCTGAATACGCAACAACCCAATAACTACAATCATCAATTGATAACCTTAATTCTAAAACCTCTTTCTCAAGGAAGCATATAATAGTAGGCTAGAACTACATTTACATCTACAATTCATGAGTTAAAACTCAGTTATCAATCGAACCTACTTCAACACAACAATTAAATCAGTAATTACTAATATCCATAAGCTAATTGAGACAATTAATCACATAATCACACCCCAAGAATGGGGGCCTTAGCCACATATTATAAAAATGAGGAAAATATTACCAACTATGTTCTACATGAGCTGGGTAATGAATTCCAGGTCTTCACAATGCTTCAAATAAACTAAAATTCAAAACCCACTTAAAAGTCTACTCAAAAACTCTAAGAACAGTGTTTGGGATCAAGAACTCCAAGTAAGAACTCTCAAACACTTTGAATGTTCTCTCCAAATTTTGGAATTTTTTAAACTTCTTTAAAATTTTGCATTTATACTCTTCCAGATTTTCATCTTTTTGACCGATCAGAGGAATTAGTTGAGCATCGCCGACCTGGTCGGCGAAGCACCAAGTGTCCCTCTCAATAGTCGTCTTGACTTGCCTCTTCACCATTCAAACCTAATAACTTTAGGCTATCAAGATACTTGTCGTTGATCCGTTCCGCGGTTCACCGAAGGTCCATTTCCATCGCCGAGTTGGCTTTTCCCCTGGGCAGGCACACTGTAACTTTTGGCGAGCTGAAGTACCACTCGGCGAGTCGCCGAGTGGTCTTGGCGATTGTCAGCTTTCATTATCATCAGCTTTTTCAGCTTTTCCGCTCCTTTTTTCCTGAAAATTTCCTTGCCTTGCTCTTTTGCCTTCATAGCTGCAAATTAGCACTTAAACATCATTTCTGAGCATAAAATAGGCATCGAAGACACTAATACTATGAATAATAAGCCCAAAATGAGTCAAATTCCAGACTCATCAACACCCCAACTTAAACTTTTGCTTGTCCTAAAGTAAAACACAAGATCGATTAGTTAAACAAGGATGTCTACGACTAGTGCTAGTCAAGACTCAACATGAATGTACACAAGAGGTTCAAACTAGTCATGCAATGTTCAATATGCACTCTAAGTTTCAAATTGTCATTAACTATTATCAAATAGAACTCAAGCTCACAATGCTTGCTTCAAATGCAAGTTCAAGCTCAACAAAAGCATTCAAATTCCCTCACACCAACAATGATTCCATGCTCACACAAAACTCATCAACAATTAAGAATTTCCGCATCAAAAGAAACTTTTACACTCTCAGAGATGAACACATGCATGATTCTACCCATAAGCTTGCCCTTATTTTCCAACCAACATTGCTTTCAGCTCACTCAAGATCACAAATGTCTTACAAGACTTGTAACAGGGCTGAGGGTAAATGTATGATCATTTTGGTTTAGTGACTTCTACCATCATGAAGAATGGCATGAATTTCACTTTTTCTTTTTCGATTTCACACTTTATGATTTTCACAATCCACCCTATGTTTTTTAAGCATGACCCATTGGATATCCCATTTCTATTGTCCATTTCACAAACTTTATTTTGAAAGTTCTTTTCTTTTTCGATCTTTTTCTTCTTTCACTTCTTTATTTTCTCTCTTTTTTTACATGGAGGGGTTCCATCTTATTCAACATGATCTTTCAAGGGTGAATTTCTCAATCTTCTTGAAATTCCTCCTTTTTCACCACACCCCCAACTTAGGCTTTTGGCCTAAGTTGGCTATTCAAACGAACCTGTCACGACCCAAGCGTAAGGCCTAGACGTGACATGGCGAATGAGGAACCCGAAGGAACCCCAAACAAGCCTCTCAAACTTGTCATCACACTTCATCGGTCGCGGAAGTACAATCAACATTAATTAGCGGGAAATAGGGACTAAGGGCAAACCATTTCAAAATGACATCATAGAACAAGAGTCAAGCTCATTTACAAAATACTTGTCCAACGCACACCTCTACATACATAGATAGGACGGGGGCCATGACATACTACCGGCTCCTCTCATACTCAAAATACAATTGCAAGCTAAAGTCTCAAAACATAGGAGTGGGAAACATAACATAGCCCTCGAATCATTGAGGACTCACCAACAAACTCGGATAAGCACCGTACTAGCCACATGAATGGAGAGAAGGATCAAGAGTAGCTCCGGTCCCTACATGGTGACATCATGTAGGCAAAATATGCGTTAGTACTTGGAATGTACTAAGTATGCGGGGTGCAACACAACAATAGACAAGGACACAATCGAAATACAAGAAATAGTTTCATAGGCATTATGAATAACAATATGAGGATGCATGAACAAAGAGAAGTCAAAACATGTTTAAGTAAATCTATACTAATAGTAGATATCATATGTGTATGCATGATCCAACCAATCTATAACCCCAACTTAGGATGGGGGATGCCGTTCACACCCGGACACCCTGGTGGCAAGGTATAAACCCCTCACATGGTTGATGTTGGTCACACCCCAAGCATCCTAGGTGGTGAGATATAAACCTCTCACATGGTTGATGTTGGTCACACCCCAAGCATCCTAGGTGGTGAGATATAAACCTCTCACATGGTTGTCCGGTTCTTTTCCCCCGGACCGGGCATGGTCATGCAACACTTTATATAGGAAATTCCCATTAGGCTCTAATGCAATCTCACGTATGGAATGAACATATACACAAGCTTAGTTTGTCATCAACACATCTCTGGATTGCCATACATCTCATAACTCAAGCTTTAAAGCATCGATTCATCAATTCTCCATAGTTGGACATTTTGTCAAACACCTTGAAGGCATGTAATGGAATCAAAGAGCATGGAAAATAGGGTAGTAATTATGCAGCCAAACCAGTGAACAACCTACAACAACACCTTTTAACACCCACAATACCACATGAAAATCTCCACATCCATTCCAAATTTAGATTCAAGTTCTAGAGTCACAACATGCTCAAAACAATCACTTTTCATGTTTAAAATTCAATGTGCAGGAAATTATTACAAAGAACAAGACTAATTTATGAATCTTAACTTAAACCATGAATTAGTGAGTAGAATAGAGTCTAGGCACTATGGGTGGAAGGACCCATGAGTTCAACACCACATACCTTGAGTTCTTATGAAGGTCTTGAGAGTGTCTTCAATGGAAGCTTGGAACTTGGAGCAAGAGTCTCTTCAATCTTGAGGAAGGTTTTGGATTAGGGTTCTTGAGAGAACTTGAGAGAAAATGTGTCTAAGTATGGGAGAGGTGTTTTGGGAAATGTTTTAGAGATGGGAATTGAACTAATGGTATATAGGAAATAACATATGCCCTTTGGAAAAATGGTCCAACACTTAGAAAAAAAAATGAGGCGGGTGAACAGTAAAAACGCTCACTGGAAATTGCATTTCCTGCCGGACAGATTTTACGAAAATGGGCATAACTTCTTCGTCCGAACTCCGAATGAGGTGAAACGAAGTGCGTTAGGTAGCTAACTCAAAGGGCTTTCCATGGATATGTTATGGGCCACCCAATTATTTGTGTGCTAGGAGATATGACCCTCCAAAGTAGACCCTCGAAAAAGGCTTCACTTGGAAATTTCGGATTTTGATACGGTTGCTCTAAAATTTGGGTTAGACCCATTTCCCACTCAATTTGACCCCCTAAACAAGAATATGAAGTCGGATTTTCGAAAAACGAAACGGATTTTTTTTGATATAGCTAAACAAGTTTCCGGTAACTTCCGAAGCACATTTTTAAGAACCTTTTGGGTCATTTCAATATCTCCCCCTTGGGAACATTCGTCCCCGAATGTGGAAGAGACGTACAAGGCAAGACTTAGTAAGAACATATCAGCCCCAACATGAATGCAAAAATTTTATTTAAACATCACTTCAAGATTTCAAAACTTAGTGTAAAGCATCCATAACTCATCAATTTAAACATATATGCACATTAATGATTCAGGGGCTGAAATGTAAGACTCAATGGAGTACAAAGGACTTGATTTAATACCTTAGGCTTGAGTGGAGTTGAATAGATAAGGATAACGTCTTTGCATGTCCGCTTCGGCCTCCCAAGTAGCACTCTCCACTTGTTGATTTCTCCAAAGCACCTTAACGGACGCCACTTCTTTGTTCCTCAACCTTTTAACTTGTCTATCTAAGATCTGAACCGGGACTTCTTCATACGTCAAATTATCTTCTACAACACCCACAACCTCAAGAGGTACAATAGCGTTAGGATCACCAACACATTTCCTCAACATCGATACATGGAATACCGGATGAACTAATTCCATCTCCTTGGGCAACCCCAACTCATAGGCTACTTTACCAACCCTTCTTATTATCTCATAAGGACCGACATACCTAGGACTTAATTTCCCCTTCTTACCAAAACGAACCACACCTTTCATTGGAGAAACTTTCAAATAAACCCAATCACCCACTTTGAATTCAAGATCCCGTCTCCTCACATCGGCATAAGACTTTTGACGACTTTGGGCTGTTTTCAACCTCTCCCTAATCATCCTTACCTTCTCAAGAGCATCCATGACCAGATCCGGACCCAACAAGGCCACCTCTCCAACTTCAAACCACCCAACCGGTGACCTACACCGTCTACCATAAAGTGCCTCAAAAGGAGCCATACCGATACTAGAATGATAACTATTGTTGTATGCAAATTCAATCAAAGGAAGATGATCATCCCAACTACCTTTCAACTCCAATACACAAGCTCTAAGCATATCCTCCAAGGTTTGAATTGTTCTTTCGGCTTGGCCATCCGTTTGAGGGTGGAAGGCCGTGCTAAGCTTTACCTTTGTACCAAGACCCCTTTGGAATGACTTCCAAAAGTGAGAAGTGAATTGGGCACCACGATCCGAGATGATAGACAAAGGAATCCCATGCAACCTTACCAATTCATGAATGTACAACTTGGCATACTCTTCAGCCCCGTAAGTAGTTTTAACCGGTAGGAAATGAGCCGACTTTGTCATCCGATCAACCACCACCCAAACCGAATCAAAGCCTCTTCTAGCCTTGGGTAAGCCCACTACAAAATCCATGTTGATTTCTTCCCACTTCCAAGTAGGTATCTCAATGTCTTGAGTTAGGCCACCCGGCCTTTGATGTTCGGCCTTGACTTGTTGACAACTATGGCAACCCGAAACAAATTTTGCAATGTCCTTCTTCATACCGCCCCACCAATACACATCCCTCAAGTCTCTATACATCTTTGTTGACCCCGGATGAATAGAATAAAAAGAATTATGAGCCTCATCAAGGATTCTTTCCCTCACACCATCCACACAAGGAACACATAATCTACCTTGGTACCTAAGGGCACCATCTCCCCCTTGGGAGAAAACCTCCACCTTACCACTACTCACCGAAGCCTTTAATTCTACCAAAGAAGGATCAAGATCTTGCTTGACTATCACCTCATCAACCAAGGAAGACCTTGAACCATCAACAACAACTACTCCTCCACTATCCACCCCTTCTAACCTAACTCCCAATTTGGCCAACCGATGGACCTCCTTAGCCAACTCTTTACTACCTTCCTCCACATGAGCCAAGCTACCCATGGACACTCTACTCAATGCATCCGCCACCACATTAGCTTTCCCCGGATGATAGTGAACACTCATATCATAATCCTTAAGGAATTCTAACCACCTCCTTTGTCTCAAGTTAAGATCTTTTTGCGTGAACACATATTGGAGATTCTTATGGTCGGTGAAGATATCAACATGCACCCCATACAAATAATGACGCCAAATCTTTAAAGCAAAAACCACGGCGGCCAATTCAAGATCATGGGTTGGGTAATTTTTTTCATGAACCTTAAGTTGCCTAGAAGCATAGGCTATAACCTTACCACTTTGCATCAACACACAACCCAAACCAATACGGGAAGCATCACAATAAACAACAAAACCTTCTAACCCATCCGGAAGTGACAAAATAGGAGCGGACACAAGCCTTTCTTTCAAAGTTTGGAAGCTTTCCTCACACTCATCCGACCACACAAATTTAGCCTTCTTTTGAGTCAACTTAGTCATAGGAGAAGCAAGAGAAGAAAACCCTTCCACAAATCTCCTATAATAACCCGCTAAACCCAAGAAACTCCTTATATCCGACGGGGTCAAAGGTCTAGGCCAATTCCTAATAACATCGGTCTTCTTAGGATCCACCTTAATACCATCCCCCGACACCACATGGCCTAGGAAAGCAACTTCCTTCAACCAAAACTCACACTTTTCATATTTAGCGTACAACTTCTCTTCCCTCAATCTTTGGAGTACAACCCTCAAGTGACCCTTGTGCTCTTCCTCACCCCGAGAATAGATCAAGATGTCATCTATAAACACCACCACAAAAGAATCAAGGTAGGGTTTGAAAACCCTATTCATCAAATCCATAAAGAGAGCCGGAGCATTAGTCAACCCGAAAGACATCACCACAAACTCATAGTGCCCATACCTAGTACGAAAGGCCGTCTTGAGAATATCACACTCCCTCACCTTCACTTGATGATACCCTGACCGAAGATCAATCTTAGAGAAGTGACTAGCCCCATGCAATTGGTCAAATAAATCGTCAATCCTTGGAAGAGGATACCTATTCTTGACGGTGACCCTATTAAGTTGTCGATAATCAATACACATTCTAAGAGACCCATCTTTCTTCTTCACAAACAAAACCGGAGCACCCCAGGGAGAATGACTAGGTCTAATAAACCCCTTCTCTAACAAATCTTTTAATTGCTCTTTCAACTCTTTCAACTCCGCCGGGGCCATACGGTAAGGGGGGATAGAAATAGGTTGAGTATCGGGAAGGAGGTCTATACCAAGATCTATCTCCCTTTCGGGAGGGACACCGGGAAGGTCTTCTGGGAAGACATCTAGAAACTCATTAACAACCGGAATAGACTCAATAGGAGGGACTTTAGACTCCACATCATTGACTCTCACAATATGGTACAAGCACCCTTTGGAAATCAACCTATGGGCTTTAATGCAAGAAATGAATTTCCCCTTCACCACAACATCCCGGCTCTCCCACTCAAGGACGGGTTCATTAGGAAATCGGAACTTGACTTTACGAGTCCTACAATCAATAGAAGCATAATATGCATGCAACCAATCCATCCCAAGAATAACATCAAAATCCACCATGTTCAACTCAACAAGATCACAAGGCAACAACTTATTTAATATGCAAACCGGACAATTTCTATACACTTTTCTAGCAACAATAGAGACACCAATGGGAGTGGATACTTCATATGACTCATGCAACAATTCCGACTCGACATGAAATTTTCTAGCAACTAAGGGGGTAACAAAGGAAAGGGTGGCACCCGGATCAATCAAAGTATAAACATCAAGATCAAAGATTTGCAACATACCGGTCACCACATCCGGAGTCTCATTAACACCTTGTCTACCATGCAAAGCATAAAATCGATTGTCCCTTGGGGCACCACTTTGAGAAGCACCTCTACCCAAAGGAGTAGTGTTAGCACTTCGGACCTTGTTGCGGATCTTGGGACATTCAAACCTCTTATGACCCACTTCTCCACATTCAAAGCAAGCACCCGAACCCTTCATGCAAGGACCACCATGCTTCCTCCCACACTTAGGGCATACATCCATAGAACCCACTTCACCTCCCCCTTGAGGTCTAGGAACATTGATAGCAAATCCCCGGTTGACATGAGGGTTTCCTCGGCCTTGATGAAATCTAGCACCCTTAGGGAACCTATTCTCCAATCGGGCCCTCTTGGCCTCGTGCCCCCTTCTCTTCCTCAATTTCTCCTCCTCCATTTGCTCGGCATAAGTCATCAACCGAGACAAATCCATATCTCCAATGAGCATAGCGGACCGACACTCCTCACTAACCAAGTCGGATACACCCATCACAAATTTGTTCATCCTCGACCTAGAGTCGGCCACCAAGTGAGGTGCATACTTGGAGAGTTGGACAAATTTGAGGGCATACTCCCTCACACTCATAGCTCCTTGCTTCAAGTTCATGAACTCCACCAACTTTGCCTCCCTAAGCTCAAGAGGGAAGAACCTATTAAGGAAAGCAAGTTTAAACTCCTCCCACAACACCACATAGCCATTACCTTTCTCACCCTTCCATTGATCAAACCAAATTTGAGCAACCCCCTTGAGTTGGTAGGCCGCCAATTCCGCCTTCTCACAAGCACCAACATCCATAATGGTCAAGATTTTGCATACCTCATCGATGAACTCTTGCGGGTCCTCATCCACCTTTGAACCATGGAAGACCGGAGGGTTCATCCTCATGAAATCTCTCACCCTTTCCCCCGGGGTGGTAGTTCGAGGAGCTTGGGCTCCTTGTTGCACTTGGTTAGCTACCACTTGTGCAAGCATGGTGAGTGCATCACGGAGCTCACCATTGGTGGGTGGCTCTTCCGGTGATCGGGCCCGTCTTCCCCTCATGTTTGGCATGATGATCTAGCAATCCAAAGAACAAGCGTTAGGGAGGAATCACCTTATCGCACTCTAAGCACGACATAGAACATGAAGAAGGGAAACCTTTCCTAAAACGTTTTGTAGCCTCCCATTCATAGTCGTGGCGCGCTTCACAACCATGATTAGGACTCTACTCAACGCGGTGTGTTGGACTCCGAGGATTTAACAACCTAGTGCTCTGATACCAAGCTTGTCACGACCCAAGCCTAGGGCCTAGACGTGACATGGCGAATGAGGAACCCGAAGGAACCCCAAACAAGCCTCTCAAACTTGTCATCACACTTCATCGGTCGCGGAAGTACAATCAACATTAATTAACGGGAAATAGGGACTAAGGGCAAACCATTTCAAAATGACATCATAGAACAAGAGTCAAGCTCATTTACAAAATACTTGTCCAACGCACACCTCTACATACATAGATAGGACGGGGGCCATGACATACTACCGGCTCCCCTCATAGTCAAAATACAATTGCAAGCTAAAGTCTCAAAACATAGGAGTAGGAAACATAACATAGCCCTCGAATCATTGAGGACTCACCAACAAACTCGGATAAGCACCGTACTAGCCACGTGAATGGAGAGAAGGATCAAGAGTAGCTCCGGTCCCTACATGGTGACATCATGTAGGCAAAATATGCGTTAGTACTTGGAATGTACTAAGTATGCGGGGTGCAACACAACAATAGACAAGGACACAATCGAAATACAAGAAATAGTTTCATAGGCATTATGAATAACAATATGAGGATGCATGATCAAAGTGAAGTCAAAACATGTTTAAGTAAATCTATACTAATAGTAGATATCATATGTGTATGCATGATCCAACCAATCTATAACCCCAACTTAGGATGGGGGATGCCGTTCACACCCGGACACCCTGGTGGCAAGGTATAAACCCCTCACATGGTTGATGTTGGTCACACCCCAAGCATCCTAGGTGGTGAGATATAAACCTCTCACATGGTTGATGTTGGTCACACCCCAAGCATCCTAGGTGGTGAGATATAAACCTCTCACATGGTTGTCCGGTTCTTTTCCCCCGGACCGGGCATGGTCATGCAACACTTTATATAGGAAATTCCCATTAGGCTCTAATGCAATCTCACGTATGGAATGAACATATACACAAGCTTAGTTTGTCATCAACACATCTCTGGATTGCCATACATCTCATAACTCAAGCTTTAAAGCATCGATTCATCAATTCTCCATAGTTGGACATTTTGTCAAACACCTTGAAGGCATGTAATGGAATCAAAGAGCATGGAAAATAGGGTAGTAATTATGCAGCCAAACCAGTGAACAACCTACAACAACACCTTTTAACACCCACAATACCACATGAAAATCTCCACATCCATTCCAAATTTAGATTCAAGTTCTAGAGTCACAACATGCTCAAAACAATCACTTTTCATGTTTAAAATTCAATGTGCAGGAAATTATTACAAAGAACAAGACTAATTTATGAATCTTAACTTAAACCATGAATTAGTGAGTAGAATAGAGTCTAGGCACTATGGGTGGAAGGACCCATGAGTTCAACACCACATACCTTGAGTTCTTATGAAGGTCTTGAGAGTGTCTTCAATGGAAGCTTGGAACTTGGAGCAAGAGTCTCTTCAATCTTGAGGAAGGTTTTGGATTAGGGTTCTTGAGAGAACTTGAGAGAAAATGTGTCTAAGTATGGGAGAGGTGTTTTGGAAAATGTTTTAGAGATGGGAATTGAACTAATGGTATATAGGAAATAACATATGCCCTTTGGAAAAATGGTCCAACACTTAGAAAAAAAAAATGAGGCGGGTGGACAGTAAAAACGCTCACTGGAAATTGCATTTCCTGCCGGACAAATTTTACGAAAATGGGCATAACTTCTTCGTCCAAACTCCGAATAAGGTGAAACGAAGTGCGTTAGGTAGCTAACTCAAAGGGCTTTCCATGGATATGTTATGGGCCACCCAATTATTTGTGTGCTATGAGATATGACCCTCCAAAGTAGACCCTGGAAAAAGGCTTCACTTGGAAATTTTGAATTTTGATACGGTTGCTCTAAAATTTGGGTTAGACCCATTTCCCACTCAATTTGACCCCCTAAACAAGAATATGAAGTTGGATTTTTGAAAAACAAAATGGATTTTTTTGATATAGCTAAACAAGTTTCCGGTAACTTCCGAAGCACATTTTTAAGAACTTTTTGGGTCATTTCAGAACCAATACTTCATTAATGTTATAGGTGATGGGACAACAAGGTAAAAGTTGTTCATGTTTCTTTTAAAGAAAAAAAAAAGGATCAAATGGTACCAATCAAGGTTAACACTCTCACACTGTTGTCACAGAGAGGTATAATGGCAATTTTTGTTAACTCTTCATAAATTGTGACTACGATCATCTTTATCATTCGCTTACATTAGTCAATTGGACTAACGAGGCAAGTTCTAGGTATTACTAAGCACATATTTCAAGAAAATCTCACCACACATGTCATTCAACACAATCATCCAACAAGACTCTACAATTTTCAGCTTGCGTGCAACGATCATCACAAGAGGTCAACTCAGCAACCGACTTAGTCACAATGAGATGCTAAGAGTTCACATATGATTTATGTTGCTCAATTTGCCTCATTGGAGCCGCACACACATATCCTTCAATCGAAAGAATAATTCAAGTCATCGGTATTGATCACAATCGACACTCAAAATTGCAAGAGAATAACCACATTCTCAAACATCAAGAGCTGGCAATTTTTTTATTGGGTTCAAAACCAACATAAACATTAAACTCAGTGGATCAAAAACTAATATATACCAACAAAATCCAGCACTCACACAAACACACAAACAACAATAAAATCCATAAAACAGCCCAAAAGAGGTAGGTATGGAAATACCTCACCCCGCCAAACTAAACTAGCAATTGTCCTCAAATGCAAAGAAATAAATGAAACAAGTCTAAACACGAAACTAAAAAATTGTGAAAAGCCCCCGGTCAGGCTAAGCCGACGGTGAACTCTGCTTATCAGTGACTCCCTCAGTCTGGGCATCAGTGCCCGGATCTACACAATCCTTCGCTTCACTGGAGCCCACCATACACGTGTCCCTCAGAGATGCCTCCACAACTGTCTGTACCATAACCCCCTCTAGGTCCTCTAAATCATCATATACAACTGCATCTCAAACACCCAGCTCCTTTTCATCGGTCTCGGACCCAACATATGCATCATCCCCAATAACATCTCCGGTTATAGTAACCGGAGAAATCTTAGAACTTGCCAGGAAATCTATACTCGGAACCTCCGGAAGATCCACAGTGCCAAAGAACATCAAGAGATCAGTGGATTTCAGCGCATGAACATCTCGCCACAGCCCAACATTACCGACCTTCAAGGCTCTCACATCCTCAGAAACACCCTTTCCCTGCTGACAAACCTGTACTCTCACAATGAGGGAATCCAAGGCCAATCCATACGCATCGATCATCTCTCTGTGCTCTCTCAAGTCATTCTTGATAGGGGCTAGTGCAGTAGCAATCACCCTCTCGATCAGCCCAGGTACAATCTTGATAGGGGCTAGTGCAGTAGCAATCACCCTCTCGATCAGCCCAGGTACAACAACCTCTACCCGGGAGGCACAACATCAGTAGACTGGGCCAGGTGGCCTATCTTGTATCACATGGACTGGGTCAATAGGGGTCAGAAAGAAGCAGTAGTAGCAGTAGGAGGAGGAACAATAGTAGACCCAGAAGGGACAAAAGTGGAAGTGCTAGGTGTACTTGTAGGCTCACTTGCCTGAGTAGGAAAGATTGTCTTTGTCGGTATCATCTCAACATCAACCATCGGTGAAGCATCCACTGGAGCAACTCTAGTCATCTATGCCTCATCCCTCGTGTACTCGATCTCTATCCTTCATATGTATGTAGAGGAAGTGGAAGTGACTTCCATATCCGTCTTTTGAATCAATGGTACCCGGGCACGCCTGCACAATATCTGTAATCAGGATTGGAAATGGGAGAGAGGTCTGGCTCAGTTTGTCCTTCATGGCCATCTCCTACTGGATGATTAAACCAAGATTAAGTCTCTCCTAGTCCAGGATACGGCCCAACAAAGTAGCCTTCGGATGCCGGAGTATTGACTAATTCTGTGATGGCATCAATGTACTGCTAATGAACCCCAACCAATATTTGGTAGCCACATTTAGGTCCTTCTTATCAATAGTGAGACCCACCTCAATCCACCGCGGTGTGATGTCAGAAATCTATGGTGCTAACCAACCCTTCAAGTCGTCGAGGGTCTTCTTCTATATCTGATCCACGAAGAACCGTAACACATTAATCGTAAAATCAAGCACCTCATTGATGCCATTGTCGCTGCATTTGACCTTTCGGCCCCGCACCACTACATGGTCAACCGACTTGAACAAGCTGGCCTTCTTCTTACCTTTAGGCACCAGCTTGCCAGACTCCGCATAAAACTCATGGAACCAAGTAGGAATATAGGAGCCTCGAGGCTTTGTGAAGATTTTGAACTTGTGGAACTTGATAGTATTCCACACCTCCGGGTACCGATCTACTACTCCATCCATTGACAAACACTTCTCCTCTAAAATGGTCCTCAAACCCTCGGTCTTCAGTCTATTCAATTACCAGGGTAGGGGTGCCTGAACTGGTGGCACCAGAGGAACCTACTCAATAATCAGAGCAGGAGGTGAAGGAGGAGTAGGCGACACCGGGATCATGTACATATTTAGAGCATAGCTTCGCTCTCCTAGTCTGGAGAGTCTGATCATCCTCTAGTTCAGACACGGAGGTCGGCGATCTATCATTGGAGTTTCCCCCACTTTCTGAAGTAGTGAGGTGGGTGGCATAGATTCCCATACTATTGGAGCTCTCTTCCACTAGCATTGGCACGATGGGCCCCTTTCGCCTTTCCTTTTCCTCTTGTTGGAGGAAGTTTGGCCTGTGTACTCTGGGAGGGTGTAGAACCCTCGTTAATAACAATACGCCTTGCACGCTTACGGGGTGGTTGGTTTCTACCTGCAACCTTCGGTCTAGCCATACCTGCAAAATAACATCAAATAGACAAATATGTTAGAAATAATTCAAAAAATTATCAATTTTGGAAAATATGCAGGAAAGCTCGCCGACCAATTCGGCGAACCAGATCAAGCTTTCCGAATGTTCCAGAATAAAAGTTCTCAGAAATCAACACAGGTCAGCGATGCTCAAGGACTTTCGGCGAATCGCTGAAACCCATTCGGTGAACTAGAAGTAGCTCGTGGAGTGTTACTGAACAATTTCTAAATAATAGGGACGGAAGGGCGATCTAATAGTCATTCAGTAAAACGCCGAGTGAACTCGATGAGCTCAGGCGTATTGCCGAATAATACAGAATAATTCCAACGATTTTGAAGGATAAAAAGGCGATCTAGGGGTTGTTAGGCAAATAATCGAACCATTCGGCAAGCTCGACTAAGCTCCCCGAAAGGTCCTTCGTGGCAGATTTTGACCCCGACCTTCAATTTCTAACCTGCAACCCATGATAATAAAATTAAATACCTATTCTATACAATTAAACCCAGACCCATGGTATTAATGACTTTGAGGTACTCTGACTTCCCCAAATTTGTCCAAAATTTACCAATCTACGTCTTTTGCCCTTAAGAATAACATCACCCTCTCTATCATTAGCCAAAATTAGTCAATCAAAGCAATTGGGGTTACTTAGACTTCACCCATACCAGACCCAACATTTAATCAACACACACCCACAATTTTATCATGCAAACACACGTGGTTTGACATTTAAAGGTTAAAATAAGCATAATAAGAGTATGATAAGGCACAAACAAACTACTATCCATCAAACAATTATTATTACGCAAACAATTCAACGGGGAAAAAATCATGCATTTGAAAGTACAAAAAATAAAGACGGTGTTCATATAATTAACCTCAATAGTAGACAATTAACCACTAAGCTAGAAATTTGAAGCAAAATGCATCATATTCTCCCCCCGCTCAATTGATCCCACATAAGAATGCAAGAAAAACAAGTAACGAATTCTAAAGTGCGGTTGTGAAAGTGTAAAAGTCGGAAAATATGAAATGAGGGAGGTTTTTGAATTTAAAAATAGTTCATCCCTCATGACTCTTCAGCTCGCGCACTAGTCTGCGATGGTCAGTTATGTCGCTGACCATTCGGCGATGTACCGAATGACTCTTTAGTCCGCCGAGTTTGACAGAACCTCTAGCTAACTAGTTGGTCCAAATGGCAATCTAGATCGGGCTTACCGACTAGTACCTGGGCTCGCCTAATTGCTCTTTTTCCCAAAATTTTTAATTTTCAACTTGCACAATCAACACCTGTTATTCAAACAACACTATTAAAAGCTCAAAAACTTGAGTTTCCTCCCAAGAAGCACCTTATTTAACATCGTAGCAGAACGAAGATACTTATTTTATGATTCATTCTTAGGGTTGGCCATGGTGTCACTCGATAATCCTTTTTTTGGCCTTGGATTCAAATGAGTCGAGATTCGACCCATTAGTGTTTCCAGCTATTTAATGGACACTGAGTGAGAAGTAACAGTCTAGTTTAGAGTTGAGACGCCCTCTTTCATTTCCTTAAGCAATTTGTCCAACCCTTCCACTTTATTGAGAATGCGTGCAAGCATATCTTCAGTGCGGAAATTTTTCGGATTAGATCTTTGCTCTTTTGGCTTTTGGCGCTTATGTGGAGGTATATCTCTCTCTTTGTCACCATCTTGCTCCCTCAAGTTTGTACCATGGTCATGCCATTCCCTATCACGGTCCTTCAAACCTTCATCACGCTCTCTATTCCAACCTTGGTTTCCTCCTGGCCTTGAATAATTTTGGCGGAAACCCCCTCCTTGATTTGCTAGAAAGTGTACTTCTTCATTGTACAAAGTTTCAAAGTGTGCATCTCGGGATTTGCTCCGCTAATTCCAACTGCATTCATGGCCTTAGAACCACTACCCATGATACATGTTTTGACAAAAGATCCATCCGGGTCATCATATAGCCATGCTTTCATCCCGCTCTTGACCTTTTTCTATTTGTTCCTTTGTCATCTTGAAAGTCAAATGAGACACTTGATCTTCCCTAGTGTTCCAACCACGGTTTATCTTTGTCATTCCATCAAGGAGAGTAGAATCTATTTCAAAAGGTTGTTGCATAATTCCTCCTTGGAAAAGTTTATCAGCCACACCCTTGTTGACTAAATCTAGACTCTAATAAAAATGTTGTAACAACACGTTGTTCGGGAGTCCATGAGTTGGACATTGGAGCAATAGCTTCTGAAACCTCAGCCATGTCTCATGGATTGTTTCACCATCCAAGCATTTGAAAACCTAAATATTATCTCTCAATGCAATCATCTCCGAGGGAGGAAAAAATCTTATGTAGAATGCTTCAGTAAGCTCTTCCCAAGAAGTAATCAAGTCCCTTGGTAAGTCAACTAACCACTTTGTTGCTTCCCCCATCACCAAAAAAGGGAACAACCGAAGTCGGACTGACTCCTGTGACCTGTTTTTGAACAAAAATGGACCACACATGTCAATTTTTTTTTTTGTATATGGTCATGGGGATCCTCATGCACCTGCCCTCTGAATAAACCTTTTATTTGCAATGGCTGCAACATCGTGTTAGTCATATGGAATATCACATTTCCCATCACCGGAGCTAAAGGACTAGCACCACACTACCCAATTGAGCTTCATTGACACCATTCAAGTTACCGATGTCATCTTGCTGTCCAAGTTGGCCAGCGTTAATCCCATTCACGCTCATTTCGTCACTTGTTCAAGAGCAGCCAACAAAAAACACAAAAAAAGTAAGTAGATTCAACTATAAACAATATTAGATCACAACTAAACTTCACTAAAAGAATTCTAAATATCACTCCCGGCAGCGGCGCCAATTTTTGATAACGTTCAACTACACTTCATCCAATTCTAAGTGTAGGCGATCACAATCTAGTATAAACCCAACAAAGAGTTGGGGTCGTTTCCATAGGGAGTGATACGATATACAATTCAATTATGAAGTGAAAAACATGTTCTAATTAGTTGTAGGAATATAATTTATCGAAACAATCAAAACAAATTGTAGGGATAGACAACTAGTGTCAAATGAGGGATTAGGTTTATAAATTATCAACTACGAAGGTAGGGGAGTAATCAAGTAGAGAGGGATCCTTGGGGATGTGATCGATTAATTGCCAATTTCACTATACGGGTGATTACTAATTACTAAAAGTCATTGAATCTTAGTTGGTAGGCTAGACTATAGATGCAATAGCCATCTCTCAATCAACTAACACGATTCAAGCGAGTTCTCTCGAACCTCGACAAGCATAACAATTATAAACAACCCAAAACCTCAATTTACCTACTCTCTCGAGCTAGATAGGTAGGATCGAATTAAGATGCACTTTCTCAAGCTGAATTCGCAACAACCCAATAACTACAATCATCAATTGATAAACTTAATTCTAAAACCTCTTTCTCAAGCAAGCATAGAATACTAGGCTAGAACTTCATTTGTAACTACAATTCATGAGTTAAAACTCAATTATCAATTGAACCCACTCCAAAACAACAATTAAATTAGTAATTACTAACACTCATAAGCTAATTGAGACAATTAATCGCATAATCACACCCCCAAATGGGGGTTTTAGCCACACATTATAAAAAGCAAGAAAATATTACCAACTATGTTCTCCATGAGCCGGGTAAAGAATTCCAAGTCTTCATAATGCTTCAAATCAACTAAAAATCAAAACCCACCTAAAATAATACTAAAAAACTAATCTAAGAACAATGTTTGGGATCAAGAACTCAAAGTAAGAACACTCAAGCACTCAGAATATTCTCTCCAAATTTCGGAACTTTTTAAACACTTTTAAAATTTTGCATTTATAATCTTCCAGATTTTCAGTTTTTGGATCGATTGGTGAAATTAGTCAAGCATCGCCGACCAGGTCAGTGATGCGCCAAGTGTCTCTCTCAATAGTCGTCTTGACTTGCCTCTTCACCATTCAAACCTAGTAACTTTAGCTGATTAGGATACTTGTCGCCGATTCATTCCGTGGTTTGCCGAAGGTCCATTTCCATCGTTGAGTTGGCTTTTCCCCAGAGCTGGCACGCTGTAAATTTTGGCTATCAGAAGTACCACTCGGCCAGTCGCTGAGTGGTCTTGGCGATTGTCAACTTTCATTATCTTCAACTTTTTTAGCTTTTCCGCTCCTTTTTGCCCGATAATGTCCTTGCCTTGCTCTTTTGCCTTCATAGTTGCAAATTAGCACTTAAACATTAGTTCTAAGCATAAAATAGGCATCAAGGACATTGATAACACTTCAAGGACACTTTATCTAATTTTAAGTGTCAGCGATCGCTAGTCAGTATAATAACCCAACTAAATGAGTTGGGGTCGAATTCGATAGGGAGTGGTACATGTTTAAGATTCAAGAGCAAAATAAGAATATGTTCAAGTCAATCATAGGAATAGACATTTGTGAATAAAAACATAATTCAAATTAAGGGTGACATGAATGTCAAATAAGATGGGGTTTTTGTTTCAACTATCTGCTATAACAACTGCAAATAACACAAATTAACAGGTAATGAGAAGGGTTCTTGGGATGTGATTGAATTATAGGCTAATTTAGACAAATGGATGATTGCAACTGTTAGTAAATAGCTGTAAATTAGTGAATAAACTAGATTTTAGTGGGGATAAACTTTCTCTAGAACAATTTACCCCAAATCAAGTTGATTTCTCTCGAACACCAACAAGCATGCAAATAAGAACAACCTACGCTTTAGTCCATTCAATTTCTCGAGCTGAATGTGTGGAAAAAGGTTTAGGATTCAGTCTCTCGAGCTGAACCCATCGCAACCCAATACCCACAGACCATCAATTCAGTAATCTTGGTTTTCAAAACATCTCTCTTGAGCAAGACAAGAATACAAAGGTAGAGTTGCATTTGCAACTACAACCTCTCAAATTAAACCACAATTACTGATTGCAATCACTTTTAAGCAACATTTAAACTAACAATTAGCAATACCCACAAGCTAAATCAACCCATAATCACATAATCACACCCCAAGAATTGATGTTTTAACTAGACATCATAAAAATATAAAAATCGTTACCAAATTGTGTTTCCATCAATTGGGTAAGATTAATTTCGTCTTTACAAAGGTCCAAGTTGAAGAATCTCAAAGACGCATTTCGAATTTCTCAAAAATGGAAAACTTCAATTCTTCAAAGCTAAGGAAAAGTTTGTCTCAACACTCAGAGTTCAAAACTCAAATTCTAAAAATTGAAACTGACATTATGATAAAAGGTCCTCAAATTAATATTTGAAAATGTATTTATAGTCGCCAAAAATATGCTGCAAAAGACCATTCGGCGTAGTAAGTGGGGCTCACCGATCAACTCGGTGATCTGCTCTTTGACCAATTTCATCGTCTTTCTGCTTTGGCCTTCAGCATCCTTAAGTTGTGTAACTTTTGGCGATCCAACACTGCATCACGGAACAACTTGACTACATGCCGACTGCTCCTTTCTATTGCCAAATTGACTTTCTTCTTTAGGGCTTGGCACTCTGGAACTTTAGGCGAGGAAATGGCAATTTGACGACTCGTCAAAGGGACTCGGTGATCACCATGCCTTGATTTCTTTGCTCTATCAGCTCACTTTGTTCCTTTTTGCAAGTTAGTGTCCATGCTTTGTTCCTCGATCCAAACACCTAGAAATCATGGATTTTACATCAGTTATTGGCATAAAACAAACATTTGAGGACACAAAATCTATCCAAATAAAGCCCTAAATGAGTCCAAATCATGGACTCATCAACACCCCCAACTTAAACTTTTGCTTGTCCTCAAGTAAAACTGAAGTTCAGCAGTTCAAAAAGGATGTCTCAAGTAGTGCTACACAAGACTCAATCGTGAATGCACACAAAAAGACTCAACTTAATCATGCAAAGATCAATTGTGTACTCAAAGATTCAAGTTGTGACTCACCATTATCAAAGATTCTCAAGTTTACAATACTTGCTTCTAATGCAAGTTCATGCTCAACAAAGGTACTCAAATGCCCTCACACAAAGGATGATTCCATTTTTACACAATGGTTCAACAATTTATAGCTCCGGAATCAAAATCAACACTCACACTCACAAAGATGAACACATGTATGACTCTACCCATAGGTTTGCCCTTATTTTCCAATCAACACTTGTTTCAGCTCACTCAAGATCAAAAAGGTCTTTTCAAGGCTGGTAACGGGGTGAGTGTAAATGTATGGTCATTTAGGCTCAGTGGCTGCTATCCTCATGAAATTGGTATGAACAACACTTTATTTCCTTTTCTTCATCATTCCCATTCATGCTCAAAGAGTCGCCCCATTAATCACTTTCCATGAAATGTTGGACACCCCATTTCTTTTTACATTTTCACAACTTTATTCCACAACTTTTTCATTCTTTTTCTTTTTCATTCTTCTATTCTTTTTCTCTTTTTTTTATAGAGTGGTTCCATCTTTTTGACAATCATGGATCAAGGGGGACTTCTTTGCACTTCTTGATTTACCTTCTCTTTTCATCACACCCCTTACTTAGGCTTTTGTACTAAGTTGGATATTCAAACCAAGCACAAATCATGAGGATTATGGGTAATGGATGAAGAAAGTTTACAATTTGCATCAAGTTTCTTCCCAGAAAAAGGTTAATGCTCTAAAGGTGCTCAAGCGAAGTTCAGATACTCACAAGGTAGGCCATAAAAGAGGTATAATGTCAAATTGTTTCACTCTTTTAAAATTGTTGCCTAAGATCATTTCAAGAGCTCACATCACTTGGTCAACCGGACTAACGGGGCAAATTCTAGGTGTCATCATACATGGTTCACGGTAAGCTCATTACATAAGGCATTGACACCAATGTCAAACAAAACTCCACACTTTCACTAGTGTGCAATGTTCATCACAAGAAACTCAATTTGATAACTGTCAGACGTATCCACCAGTGCAACTCTCCTCCTTTCGGCCTCATCCCTCAAGTACTCTACCTCGATCCGTAGAATGTCATTACTCAACGATTATTTTCCCCAAGAAGAACGACAACCATAGGCTGAAGCATAAGAGTGGGACGCATGGCTCTGACTTGAGAATCTCACTACGGCTATATCGGTCCTCCTTTAATGCCAGCAATAATGCCAGCACTGGTAGGGTGTACTGGCCCTATTAATACTTCTGCCTAGGCCTTTCAAAGGAGACCCTCTGCCTGGAACAGGACCTGTTGTTTCTACCTCATATCTAGCTCTTTTGTTGCTGCCCTATTTTCCTCTGATGCAGCTCCTCAATAGTACGGGAGTGATAAATAACATTCAAAAAAGAGAAATATGTGGAGACCATAAACTGAGTCTCAATCCGAAGTTGAAGCCTTAACCCATGAATAAAACATCATACTAGAATCATGGTAGAGCTCATAAAACCTCACCTCATATTCTAAAACCTTCATAGAGTCTGCTCCAACCTGGAGAACTAATCCAGGAGGCGATCTCTGACGCTGCGAGTGATAAACCTTGCAATAAAATACACACAAAAATTGGTCCTGCTGACCGGAGGAGATGATGAATCTGGGATTTTGACTCATTTAGGGCTTATTATTCATAGACTTAAGCCGTTGCCAGAACTCATAAATGGTCTCACCCTCCAGTTTCTTGAATGTTAGGATGTCCTCCCTAAGACTCATCAATCTCAAAGGACGTTGATCCATTGGGTCACCATTGCTACCAGATATGCTCAATTTCTCTGCTCAACAAGCAACACGAAAACCAAAATTGAAAGTAAGTATATTCAACTATAACTAACAAGAACAAAATTCAACTTAACTAAAGAATCATAATAACCAACAAATTCTAAGTATCAACAATCACTAGTCAATATAATAACCAACCTAAATGAGTTGGGGTCGAATTCCACAGGGAGTGGTATGTGTTTAAGATTCAAGAGCAAAGTAAGAATATGTTCAAGTCATTCATAGGAATAGATATTTGTGAATAAAAACATAATTCAAATTAAGGATGACACAATGTCAAATAACAAGAGGTTTTGGTTTCAACTATCAGCTACAACAACAACAAATAGCACGAATTAAAAAGTAATGAGACGGGTTCCTGGGATGTGATTGGATTATAGGCTAATATAGACAAATTGGTGATTGCAACTGTTAGTATATAGCTGTAAATCAGTGAATAAGCTAGACTTTAGTGGGAATAAACTTTCTCTAGATCAATTTTCCCCGAATCAAGTTGGTTTCTCTCGAACACCAACAAGCATGCAAATAAGAACATCCTACCTTTTAGTCCATTCACTCTCTCGAGCTAAATGCGTGGAAAAATGTTAAGGATTCACTCTCTTGAGCTAAACCCATGACAACCCAATATCCACAGACCATCAATTCAGTAATCTTGGTTTTCAAACCTCTCTCTCGAGTAAGTAAAAAACACGAAGGTAGAGTTGCATTTGCAACTACAACCCTTTACATTAAACCATAATTGCTGATTGAAATCACTTTTAAACAACATTAAAACTAACAATTAGCAATACCCATAAGCTAAATCAACCCATAATCACATAATCACACCCCAAGAATTGGGGTTTTAGCTAGACATCATAAAAAGATAGAAATCATTACCTAATTATGTTAAAATCAACTGGGTAAGATTAATTTCATCTTTACAAAGGTCCAAGTTGAAGAATCTCCAAGAATTCCAATTTCCCAAAAATGGAGAACTTCAATTCGTCAAAGCTTAAGAGAAGTTTTAACTCAATACTCAGTTCAAAATTCAAATTCAAAAAATTGAAACTAAGATTATGATAAAAGATCCTTATATTAATTTATGAAAATGTATTTATAGTCTCCAAAAATATGCTGTGAAGGACCATTCGGCGCAGTAAGTCAGGCTTGCCAATCAACTCGGTGATCTGTCCTTTGATCAAGTTCATCGCCTCTCTGCTTTGGCCTTCAGCATCCTCAAGTTCTGTAACTTTGGACAATCTAATACTGCATCGCATAACCACTCGGTGACACGCCGACTACTCCTTTCTATCGCCAACTTGACTTTCTCGTTCAGGGTTTGCCACTCTAGAACTTTAGGCGAGGTAATGGCCATTCGGCGACACGCAAAAGGGACTCGGCGATCACCAGGTCTTTATTTCTTCGCTCTTTTAGCTCGCTTCATTCCTTTTGCAAGTTTGTGTCCATGCTTTGTTCCTCGATCCAAATACCTAGAAATCAAGGGTTTTACATCAGTTATTGGCACAAAACAAGCATTTGAAGACATAAAATCTATCCAAATAAATCCCTAAATGAGTCCAAATCATGAACTCACAAGTATCTCCAGTAGTTGATGTTGATATATTGCCAAAAAAGGCAATTCTCCCTCCTCAGGTCAGTGAGCCTACAAGTACCTTTGGTCCTTCTACTTCTGCTTCTCTTGGTCCTTTTACTGTTGTACCCCCTCTCACTACTGTTGCTGCTGCTACTGCCTCCCAACCTTCTATCACCCAGGCCATGCTATACAAGATGTGCCATCTGGCTCAATCTGCTAATGTGCGTGCCTTCCAGGTTGAGGCCATTGTGCCTGGGTTAATAGAGCGAGCGATTACTGCTGCTTTGACCCCGATTAGGGATGAGATGAAAGAGTATAAGGAGTTGATTAATGGCCACATACTTGCACTAGATGCCATTGCTGTGAGGGTAGAGGCTTGTGAGCAGGGTCGGTGTGATTTTACTGCTGTGACGGCCTAGAAGGCCGATGTTCCTGTGTTGAGGAGAGATATGGATGAGCTAAAGTCCATATATTTGTCGATGTTGTTCGGAACAATTGAGATTCTTAAGATCCCGAGTGCAGATGTCCCTGCTAGTTCAAAGATTTCTCCAGTTACTACGATCGGAGATGTTGATAGAGAGGATACAACTAATGAGTCTGAGGCTAAGACTGATGAGGAAGAGTTGGGTGTCCATGATGTGTCTATGTACGATGATCTGGAGGACCTTGAAGGGTCCATGGTTTAGACAGCGATTGAGGCATCACTCAGAGATACTTTGATGGTAGGCTCCAGTGGAGCCATAGATGTTGTTGCACTGGGCACTGATGCCCAGATGACAGAGTCACAAAGATGCCAACTTCACCCCAAGCTTAGCTTAGTAAGAGGATTTTGGACTGCTTTTCTATTTTTATCATGTTTTATTTCTATACCTACCTCTTTTGGGTTGTTTTGTGGATAGTTGTTATTTTTGTTTTGTGAATGTTGGATCGTATCTTGTGTTTTTATATATATTTTTTTGATCCATTATATTTGTCTTTTGTTTTGAATTGGAAATGGTTTTTAACCGATTTTAAAAATTGCCACCCCTTGATGTGTTTGAATATGGCTATTCTGTTGCAATTTCGAGTGTTAGTTTTGATCAATACCGATGACTTGAATAGTGATCTCAATTGAACGATATTAGCGTGTGGCTACGATGAGGCATTTTGAGTTGCATAGGTCATAGGTGAACTCCTAGCATCTCGTTGTGACTAGGCAGTTTTTGAGTTGATCTCTTGTGATGATCATTGGATGTTAGCTTAAAATTGTAGAATCGTGTTTGATGATTGTGTGGAATGCCATGTGTGGTGAGGTTGTTTTGAACTATGTGCTTGATGATACCTAGAACCTTGCTCTGTTAGTCCAATTGATTGATGTAAGCAAGCAATTGAAATGATCTTAGGCACAATTTGTGAAGAGTGAACCTAAATTTCTACCATACCTCTTTGTGGCCACCTTGTGAGAGTGTGAACATAGCTTGGAACCCTTTGAGCCTATCCTTTTCTTTGGAAGAAACTTGAACAACTATTATCTCTTTGTCCCATCACCTATAACCTTCATGAAGTATTGGTTAGTTTGAATAGCCAACTTAGGCCAAAAGCCTAAGTTGGGGGTGGGTGAAAAAGAAGGAAAATAAAAAAATATGAAAAATCCACCTTTGAAGGATAATGTTGAAAAAGATGGAACCCCTCAATAGAAAAAAAATCATAAAAGAGAAAGAAAAAAAAAGATTGAAACCGAAAAAGATTGAAAAAGAGAAGAGTTTATGAAATAAAGCTTGTGAAAGGAGCAAAAGAAATGGGGTGTCTAATGAGTCATGCTTAAATGAACAATAGGGTGGATTATGAACAACATAAAGTGTGAAAGAGAAGAAGAAAAAGTGAATTGTAGGCCATACTTCATGAGGGAAGAAGTCACTGAACCAAAATGATCA
The DNA here is from genome assembly GCF_019186545.1 of Solanum stenotomum. Taxonomy (NCBI): domain Eukaryota; kingdom Viridiplantae; phylum Streptophyta; class Magnoliopsida; order Solanales; family Solanaceae; genus Solanum; species Solanum stenotomum. Next base: position 37,783,561 of record NC_064285.1, on the reverse strand, counting down.
TACCTTTACACTAACCCCCATTACAAGCTTTGAAAGACCTTTGTGATCTTGAGTTAGCTGAAAATTATGTTAATTGGAAAATAAGGGCAAGTCTATGGGTAGAGTCATGCATGTGTTCATCTTTGGGAGCGTGATAGTTGTATTTAATTCCAAAATTATAAATTGTTGATGAATCTTGTGTGGAAATGGAGTCATTCTTCATGTAAGGGCATTCAAATGCTTTTGTTGAGCTTGAACTTGCATTTGAAGCAAACATTTTGAGCTTGAGTTCTTTTTGATGATGGTTAGTCAAAGTTTAAAACTTAGAGTGCACAATTGAACATTGTATGTGTAGTTTGACCCTTTTGTGTGCATTCGTTTTGAGTTTTGAGAAGCACTATTTGTAGACATCCTTGTTGATTGGTCTTGTGTTTTACTTGATGACAAGCACAAGTTTAAGTTGGGGGTGTTGATGAGTCTGGGATTTCGACTCAGTTAGGGTTTGTTATTCGTAGTATTAGTGTCGTCAATTCATATTTTGTGCTCTAAACTGATGTTTTAATGTTAATTTGTAGACATAAAGACAGAAGAGTAAGGTAAGGACAATACCAGGGAAAAAGGAGAGAAAAAGATGAAAAGGGCTTAAGATAGTAAAAGTTGAGAATCACCAAAGTCATTCAGTGACTCGCCGAGTGGCATTTCAGCTATCCTAAAGTTCCAGACTGCCAGCCCTGGGTAGAAGCCAACTTGGCGATGGAAATGGACAGTCGGCGGACCACTAAATTGATCGGCGACTTTGATCCCGATCGCTTAAAATCACAGAACTCTGAGGTTAAAGAGACAAAGTGAGACAGCGGGGAAATGCGTCACTTGGCGCATTGCCAACTTGGTCGGCAATGCATAACTAAATACGCCAATTGACCCCGAAGAACAAAATTTGAGATCGTATAAACTAAATTTCAAACCGGTGAAATGAAGAACAATCAGATCTTGAGTAAATTTTCCCATTGTTGAACTTTGAAATCTGGTTTTGAACATTACTTTCCTTAGTTTTAGGAGTTTTCTAGTAGATTTTGAGTTGGGTTTTTGATGTTGAGCATGTTGGATCATTGTAAAGACTTGGATTACAATACCCAGATTATGGAGAACGTAAGTGGTATTGATTTCTTCCTTTTTATGATCTGTGGCTAAAGCCCACATTCTTGGTGTGTGATCATGTGATTATTTGCTCTAATTAGCTTATGGGTGTTGTTGTTTACTGATTTAAACGCTCATTCGAAGTGGGTTTGATTGATAGTTGTGTATTAACCCATGAATTGTAGTTGCAAATGCAGTTCTAATTTAGTGTTCTATGTTACTTGAGAAAGAGGTTTTAGAATTAAAGTTATCGATTGATTATTGTAGTGATTGGGTTGTTGGGGTTTTAGCTCGAGAGAGTGAATCTCAATTTCATCGTACCTATCTAGCTCAAGAGAGAGTAGATAAATTAAGGTATTAGGCTGCTTATTGATATGAGTAATGCTATCAAAGACACTTTATCCAGCTCTAAGAGTAAACGATCGTTAGCTAGTATATAACCCAACCAATTGGGTTGGGATCGTTCCCACAAGGAGTGGTACATGTTTGAGAATCAAGAGCAAAGTACAAATATGTTCAAGTCAATCATAGGTAAAGACATTTACGAATAAAAGCATACTTCAAATTTAGGGTGACACAAGTGTCAAGTAACAAAAAAGGGTTTTGGTTATAACTAACAACTATAATAACAACAAACAACACAAATTAACAAGTAATGAGACGGGTTCTTGGGATGTCATTGTATTATAGGCTAATATAGATATGTGGGTGATTGTAACTATTAGTAAATAGCTATAAATCAGTGAATAAGCTAGACTTTAGTGGGGATAAACTTTCTCTCGAACAATTTACCCCAAATCAAATTAGTTTATCTCGAACACAAACAAGCAGAAATTAAGAACAACCTACGCTTTAGTCCATTCACTCTCTCGAGCTTAATTTGTGGAAAAGGGTTTAGGATTCACTCTCTCGAGATGAACCCATGACAACCCAAAACCCACAAACCATCAAATTAGTAATCTTGATTTTAAAACCACTCTCTCGAGAAAGCCAAAAACACGAAGGTAGAGTAGCATTTGCAACTACAACCCTTTAAATTGAACCACAATTACTGATTGAAATCACTTTTAAACAATAATTACACTAATAATTAACAATACCAACAAGCTAAATCAACCTATAATCACATAATCACACCCTAAGGATTAGGGTTTTAGTTAGACATCATAAAATGATAGAAATCGTTACCAAATTGTGTTTCCATCAACTGGGTAAGATTAATTTCGTCTTTACAAAGGTCAAAGTTAAAGAATCTCAAAGACCCACTTCCAATTTCTCAAAAATGGAAAATTTCAATTCTTCAAAGATAAGTAAAAGTTTAGTCTCAATACCCAGAGTTCTAACTCAAAAATTCTATATTATGAAATTGATTATGAAAAAATCTTTTAAAACTAAGAATTAAAAAATGTATTTATAGTCGCCAAAAATATGCTGCGAAGGACCATTCGGTGCAATAAGTTGGGATTGCCGATCAACTCGGTGATACGCCCTTTGGTCAGTTCTATCGCCTTTTGATTTTGCCTTCAGCAACTTCAAGTTTTGTAACTTTGGTTGATCCAATCACTGCATCGCGGAACCGTTCAGCGACACGCCGACTGCTCCTTTTTCTTGCCGACTTGATTTTCTCCTTCAGGGCTTGGCACACTGGAACTTTAAGGGAGGTAATTGCTACTCGGCGATTCGCCCAATGGATTAGCCGATCAACAGGCCTTCATTTCTTCGCTCTTTCAGTTGCCTTGTTCGTTTTTGCTCGTTAGTGTCCATGCTTTGTTCCTCAACCCGAATATCTGGAAATCAAGGATTTTACATCAGAAATTGGCACAAAATTAGCATTTGAGGATACTAAATCTATTCAAATAAAGCCTTAAATGAGTCCAAAATGTGGACTCATCAACACCCCCAACTTAAACTTTTGCTTGTCCTCAAGTAAAAACTCAAGTTCAGCAGTTCAAAAAGGATGTCTCAAATAGTGCTACACAAGACTCAATCATGAATGCACACAAAAAGACTCAACTTACTCATGCAAGGATCAATTGTGCACTCAAAGATTCAAGTTGTTACTCACCATTATCAAAGATTATCAAGTTCACAATACTAGCTTTAAATGCAAGTTCAAGCTAAACAAAGGTACTCAAATGCCCTCACACAAAGAGTGATTCCATATTCATACACAATGGTTCAACAATTTATAGATTAGGAATCACAATCGACATTCACACTCACAAAGATGAACACATTCATGACTTCACCCATAGGTTTGCCCGTATTTTCCAATCAACACTCACTATAAGAAAAACTCTTATTTAAGACCAACATTTAGGGACGAGCTGCTAATCCCGTCTCTAAAGATATATGTATTGGGACGAGATTATATTTCAGTCCTTATTTGCATATTCTATTGTGAAGATACTTAATCCGGTCCATAAATAACATATTAACTGGTCCCAAATTCTAATAAAAAAATTTAGGGCACGACTTTTAGCAAAAAATTAATACTATAGTAGTAAAAAAAACTTTTGTTTTTTTCACCAAAATTTAGGCGCCAGTTTTTTTAGCCAAAAAGGAAAAACCCTCCTCTGTTTTCTAAAACCTGATTGTAAAACTTAAAAAGCAAAATAAAACACTTCGTCTGCTGGTCACAACTTTCCTATAGCTAGTCGATTTCTTCATCAACAATCGATCGTTGTTCTTCGCTCAACTACGATGTCCGACAACCAATCTTAACATACAGTTTTTTCCATCGCAACTTTGTCTTCTTTGTTGTATAGTTCCTGCAATCAACTGCTCGGTGAAATAGATCATATAGGTTTGCTTCTTCTTCTAACCAAGTTTCTATTATTTCGAATTGCATAAAATGTACATGGATTTTCTATTGTTTTATTTAAGTTATTCTGCTTCTTGTTCTTCCTATTTTCTAACATTATGTAGGTTAAAAGTTTCATACTCTGATCTGTTTTCTTATGTACAATCAGTGAAACATTATTGGGTTGAGTTTCTAATAGCAGTGACTCGATTTTGTTAACTGTTGTATGTGCCTGAAGATTCATATTTTGTATAGAGTGCATATTCTATTTGAAAAGTCTAATTATTTCGCTAAGAACATATACTAATTTTCTGTGTTACATTTAACTTTTATTTACATGTAATTTTCTCATTGTCTCTTCTATTTTACATTGTGTTTCTATTAGATTTCTTAAGTATCTGCTGATTACACCTTGTTGTAATTTGCTTTCTTGTTCGAGTTTGATTGTTGTTTTATGGCGAGTATAAGGATTCATGTGGTTTAGCCTAGTTGTATGTATCATTAGTTTAGATTTGTGTTTTTCTCAAGAACTTTCGTCAATCATGTTTCAATTTATTTTTCTTAATTCATTCAGCTAGTTTAATTAAATGCATAGCTGCTTGTTCACTTTTTTGTTCAAGTTGATTCAGCTTCGTCCTTATTGCTCTAGAATAGCCTGAAAATTTCCTAGTTCAACCTTTTCTTGCGATTTTGATCCTAACTCAGACGTCTACTTGTGAAACTATTGTTCGAATCTCTCTTTAGTACTTGTCTAAGTTCTGTTTCTTTGCTGCTCGTTATAGCCTAGTATCTCGTGATTGGTTTTTAACATGACTTTGTGGTTCATATGCACTTTTTACGTGGTTAATGAAATAATTCATGGTTCTATTTTTTTTATAAAATCTAATTTTTTTAGCTGATTCAAGGTTCTGTATAAGCTTGCAATTTGACAACATCCTGATTTGCCAAGTTTAGTTCTCCGTGGCTGCACATGTGAGCTTCTTATTGTTATTTCGAAGGTTATAGACTACATCTGACGGATTGAGTTGTATGTTTCAAGTTGTAGCATTCTTGATTATATTTTTCTCTACTTTAAGTTAGTTTATCTCTCTTCTCTTGGGAAAACACTAATTTTAGGTTCAAATAATTGTTTGGATAAGTTGATAATATTGTCATGAATATTTCAATGAATATAAGTGTGTGAATATTGTCTGACGTGACTCTAATTTCTGGCATGTTGTTGTTACTAATTTGCGTCATGAGCTACTGTAAATAGAATTTTGGTCATGATTCATGTTACATGTTGCTATTTTGCGAGAGAAATAAGAACTAGACCTGTTACATGTAACTTTTAAAGTAAAATATACTTACATAATTGTAATGTTTATGTTAAGAAGGGGAGGCGAGACTCCCAAACAATTGTATTGTATCTATAAGGTCCATACCTTTTCCATATAACTTATGAAGGCAGAGAACTATGGGCGTGTTATATTTGCCGCTTCGTCAAATTTAAAGAGGAAGCATCATAACTACATAAGAGGTACTTTCGTGTTCCAAAAAGTTTTGCATATGAATTTCGTGGGATTGGACTCCATGTGTGGTTCTAGTGATTATGTGTTCCAAAAAGTATAGAAAACTTTGTAGCTTGTAGCAATGAATATAGGATAACATTCTCTTTTCTGATTGCTCCTCTAGGTTGAAATATATAGTTCTGATAGGAAATTGTGATTTGTAATTTTCTTAGTTCTTTCTTTAGTATTATTTTAAGATTCAAGTAAATCAACTATATAGTAAAAATCTTTTTCTACTTTCTGTATTTTATCTTTGAGGAGGAGGTGTGGAATGTCAACCATTTCCAACGAAAAATGACTGAACCTATTGATTTTTAATCTAAAAAAAATGACTGATTTTTACTTTGTGAGTGATTTTTAGCTAGTGACAGAACCTATTGTTTACTCATAATCTCGAACAAATGATTAAACTTGTGATGCAGAAACAACTTAAGAAGTTGTTGATGTCTCTAGTCCTTCTCTAGTTATTCCTCAATTGTAAGTCGGTGCCCTTTTCTATAGCATCCAACATTTTACTTTTTCCCTAATCCATATTTTCCTGCTTCTCTGAAGTAAGAAAGATTCTGCTTGTATTGATAACTTCTCGACTCTCTTAAATTCCTTCCTCTCTGTTAGACTTTCAATGTTTGCAAAAAACGCTACATCTTTTATCTCTCTTTGATGAACTAAGTATGTCTATTCTATGTAAAATCTCCATCTTAATTTGTGTGTGTATCTCAGCTGTTTGTATATGTACTCCTTTGACAAAAAATCAGTTTGGGCTCTGCAAGTATGGTAGATCATTCCCCCCCAACTCGCAGCTATCACTTGGTTCTGAAACTTCTTCCGTTTCTTCCTTTTAATTTTCAGAATTACTTCACATTTAATCTCGAACAAATGACTGTTTTTTCCAGGTTCTATAGAGAAGGAAAGAGGACAAGGACTTAAAAAGTCTACCATCTTCACTAGTCAAGGAATGCAAACAATTTATAAGAACTTCGCGGTTGAGAAATGCACCCAAGAAGTTGAAACAAGTAAGAGTTTTTCAAACATGTATATTTTACAAATCTGTTATGTTTTTAATTTTTCTGATAAACTCTTATATTACATTTAGTGCGTCCAACTGCTATAGGAAAGGGTCTAAAGCAAAAATCTGGATCTTTGAACTCATTATTTTTTTCTTCTTTCAGTTTAGAAGCCAAATATCTCAAGTAAGAAATTGCCATCTCGAAAACATCTCTAGCTAAGAATCCACTTTTTTTTAAAAAAATAAATGTAAATATTACCATTAACAGCACAAAAACAATACACTTAAAGAGAACCTAATCTCATGACCATCTTCTAGGAAGAGTGTCATAAGAGTTAAGCCTCCAACAAGTCACTAATTACACAAAGAACTTTTGTATCAAACTACCACATCTATGAGACTTTTTTGACTGTCTCACTACGTCTAATCTTATTACAAAATCCTGTTTAATCTATGTAATTACTGTGTCTGTATTCATACTGACCCCTCGAAACACCTTCTTGTTTAATGTTATTATCCTTTAAGTGCATGCGTTGATCTTACTTTATGCAAGGATTGTTTCTCATCACCTTCAAAAGTCTATGATTCTTGATGTACTATAGTCCTCTAGATAGCTTGAGGTGTAGTCTATAGTTCAATCATTCTAGCGATATGTGTCTTCTTTAGACTAATGAAATTTGTATTTTTATATCTTACTTTATGCCGGGATCTATTTTATATTTTCTGTACAGCTGCATAACGACACAAACTTTTTTTAAAAAATTATGCATTGCTGCAACATTACTGCCAGCTTATCTGTTTTAGTGTTTTCTGCACTGCTGCAACAACTGTATCATCTGCATAAAGAATGTGAGCTATTTTCACTTAGTGTTTCCTTCTTTGTCCTGCATAAAAAATGTGATTGCATCTCATGTGGATACATCATTTTATGAGGATTGTAGTTTTCTTTTCTTCCAATATCTCAAATACCTTGACATTCTGTTCCTTTATTGTCATTCTTTTGAAGTCTCAACTTCTTAGCTATTCTGATGTTTCGTCTGTTATATAATTTGTAAGATTCCAGCATTTGTCAATTACATCAATAATTTTTTCAACTTCCAACAACATTTTCTAAAATTTAGAATAATTCTTTTTCTCCATTCACCACATGCTAAAATCAAAAGGGACAAGTCTGAAACAGTCTTTGGTACCCGTGCTTAGTTTCTGACCCATACATTTGTGCTTTTATAGACAGGACAACCCCTAGAGCTGGCTCTTGAATATGTAATTATAATGGTTAGAAAATGGGGGTAAAGGTATAAAAGTCAACTTGGAATTGAAACAAATAATAAGTGATTTAATTGGACGACAACTTGCGTTTTCTAAATCAATGCAATCACATTGTTTTCTGCCATCTTCCTCTGTTTTATTGTTTTATTATGAGGCCTTACGAACTTCTTCATCGACTTCAGTTATACATGCATCATATATATTTGTATCAACACTCACTAAGTGCTTCAGCAGACCACTATTCAATTGGCAGTTCAAGAAACTTAACACATACAAGAATAATACTCAACACATCCTAGTAGAAAGAAAAATTGACCTCGCACAACTTGAGCAGCATAGGATTGTCCTTCATTGTGTAAGGCCCGACTTGTAGGATCTGATACCTATCCTTTGTGGATTGGAATTTGAATATGAAATATTGTTTTGGGTGCAACATTAAGAACATAATTACAGAACTTTCGTAATTATGTTAGGCTATGTTTTTTATTTTCTACGTAGCTGCATAATGACAAACTTTGTTTTAAAACTTTCTGCATATACTGCTGTCAACTTCTCTGCTTTACCATTTTCTGCCCTGTTGTTGTTCATCCAAAACGTGCCCATTTTCTATTTTATCATTGTTGCAAAGTTGTTTTACTAAATGTTATGTAGCTATTGTTTGTCAAATTAAATATTGGATTCTTGATTAATGTATCGGGAATTTTTTATAATAGTTTTTTCTTATTTCTTGCAGGTTTGTTAGATGTTTTGGGATATCACATGACAAAGATTTAACATTACATTTTCTGCCCAACTTTTGTTCATCCTTCACTGAACATACAAGTTTTGAAGATACACTAAGTCATTAATATTAGTTTTCTATGAATGTTATGCAAAACCTTGAATGTTATCTATGTTTTTTGTTAATTAAACAAATATTAAAAGTAACACCATGGGATGTTAACAGATTTATGGTAATCAATTGCAGTCTTTATTTCTATCGTCCTGCCTCCTCTCTCTATATCATCCTTCTTTTTTGTATTCAGATTTTTAGTGGTAATTAATTTAATATTTGTTGATGAGTTTCTTGTGATATCAATGTTTGTATGACCAGTGGTGGTCAATTAGAGAACAATATTATTTATTGTCTTTAAAGGTCAATCTACGACCAAAATTGTTGCTTGTCTATTATGAATAATCAAGGACTAGAAATGATGTTCTTCTTTAAAGGTATTTTAGGACCAGGTTATTGTTCGTCTTTAAAACTTCTCTAGGACCAGTTTTTTATGGTTGCTAGAGCTATACTAGGAGAAGATTGTTAATGTTCTCTAATGCTATTCGAGGACGAGGTCACACTCGTCTCTAATGATTTATTGGGACCAGGTTGCGGAAGGTTGCAAATGAGGTTTAACGACCTTAATACATATATATAAATGGCTTATTTGAGACTAGATATCTAGTCTCTAAAAGGATTTCACGACCATAAATTTTCTCGTCTCAAAAACCATTCAGGGACTAGTTTTTTCAACTCGTCCGTATTGACCAATGGCGACAGCAATTTCTAGTACGGGTGACGACCAGATTTTTCTGGTCTCAATTGCGCATTTGGGACCAGATTTGCACTTTCAGGGACTAGATTTCCCTTCCTTACAGACTCTTTTTCTTGTAGTGACTTGTTTCAGCTCACTCAAGATCAAAAAGGTCTTTTCAAGGCTTATAATGAGGCTGAGTGTAAAGGTATGATCATTTAGGCTCAGTGACTTCTATCATCATGAAATGTGGTGTGAACAACACTTTCTTTCCTTCTCTTCATCATTCTTATTTATGCTCATAGGTCACCCCATTATTCACTTTCCATGGACTACCGGACACCCCATTTTCTTTTGCACTTTCACAACATTATTTAACAACTTTTTCGTTGTTTTTCTTTTTCATTCTTTTCTTCTTTTTTCTCTTTTTTTTGTATGGAGGTGTTCCATCTATCTCAAAACCATGGGTCAAAGGGGACTTCTTTGCACTTCTTGATTTACCTTTTCTTTTCACCACACCCCCAACTTAGGCTTTTGGCCTAAGTTGGCTATTCACATAAATCACAAGTCATGAGGATTAAGGGTAATGGATCAAGAAAGGTCTCAAGTTTCTTCCAAGAAAAGGGTAAGGCTCAAAAGGTGTTCAAGCGAAGTTTACACACTCACAAGGTAGGCCTAAAAAAAAGGTATAATGTTAAATGATTTCACACTCTTCAAAGTTGCCCTAAGATCATTTCAAGAGATTGCGTCACTTAGTCTACCGCACCAACAGGGCAAATTCTAAGTGTCATCATACATGGTTCACAGTGAGCTCATCACACAAGGCATTAAAACCAATGTCAAACAACACTCTACACTTTTGCTAGTGTGCAATGTTCATCGTAAGAAACTCATTCGATAACCGAATAGTCACAATGAGATGCAAAAAGTTCACATATTGCCTATGCAACTTCATTTGGCCTCATCATAGCCGCACATTCATTTTTGTTCGATTATGATCACTATTCAAGTCATCGTTACTGGTCAAGACCGATACTCAAATTTGCAAGGGAACAACCACATTCAAATACAAACAAGAGGTGGCATAGCATAAAAATTTTCGGAAGGGTCAAAAATCATTTAAAATTAAAGCAAGGAGCCACAAGCTCAATCATCCACAAAAACAGTGCTAAACACAATATAAAGCTAAAAAAAAACAATATATACAAAAAAATAGTCACACAAGGTAGGCCTCACCCCACCACAAAACAAAAGCTATTTGTCCTCAAATGCAAACAATAAAATATCCAAAAGTCAAATATAGATAAGACAGAGAGGGAGGTAAGTAGGGATCATGTCTAAACAATCACTCTATCTATCTGGGTATCAGTGCCCGCTGTAGTACTCTAAACCTGGGTCTCAGAACCCGGAGTCCTCTCAGAAGTAGTGGGTCCACTAGGAGCTGCCATGGACGTCTCTATCTGAGATGTCTGGATCACTGACTGTACAATGGTCTCCTCAAGATCTAGGAAATCTCTTTATATGCTCTCCTCCCTCATCTTGATTTGCTCCTCACTAGTCTCTGCCTCCGAATCATCAGTTGTTGTGCCATCCCTATGTACATCTCCGGTCGTAGTCGGAGGAATTTCTGAAGTCTCAGAGGCATCCACATCATCCACAACATCCAGAAGTGAAGTGACGTCAATATACTTTAGATAATCTACATCCTTCCTTAGATCTGCTACTTCGACTTTCAAAATCGTAACCTTAGAGGTCTCCCCCTGTTTGCTCTCACAAGCCTCAACTCTTGTAGTGAGAGTGTCAATGGAAGTTCGGAAGGGGGTAAGTGCGGTTAAAATTGCAGCCTCAATCATCCATGGCACAACAACCTCCAATCTAGTAGTTCTCACATCAGTCGAATGGGCCAGGTGCCCCATCTTCAGGATCATCGCCTGGGTAATCTTTGCTAGGTGGGAGGAGGTAGAGGCACTCGGGGCCTGGTGAACTGCTCAAACCGGTGAAAGGGGAGGGTTTCCCTCACCCCAGAGTATTTTCCCTTAGGTCATTCTGTAGATAACAACTTCTCCTCGAGGATAGTTCGCAATCCATCACCTTTCAACCTTTTGAGAAGCCTGGGAGGAGGTACTACTAGTGGCACTGGAGCCACAGAAGGTGCCAGAGCTGGCACTGAACCTGCTAGGGTGGAAGCTGAAGGGACTCTAGCTGAGTTAGGGGGAGATCTAGCACAAATCTCAGCCTGCCAGGACTGTAAGGCCTGGTCATCCTTCGTTTCAGAGAATGCTGTATGGGAACCTTCACTATTCGAGTTGTGCTCCGGAGCCTTAGATACAACCTTTTTTCTGCTACGACCCGAGCCTATGCCCCGAAAGCAACACGGTGTACTCGACCCCAAAGGGATCTTATACAAGACTCATAGTTCATTTCATTGTATCGATAATAGAATCGTACGAAATTAAAACTTTTTATTAAAAAACCGTACGATTCAAAACATAATAAACAATTAAAACATTTCAGCAGAAGTCTACTTGTCTCACATGGCCATCTTACTACAAACGTAACCAACATAAGTAGGGTCACAACCCTTTTACACTTGAAAAGTCTAGAAAGGTTCTAACACAAAGAAGTAGAAAAAAACATAAAGCTTCTAAAATGTGTCCCCGAATAATGAGGACATACCACTGTAACTTGGGAGTCTCAATCCAAGTCTTCACTAGAACTAGCAAGTCACTTGCCAGAACCTACACTTGTAGACAATGAGGAAAATATGGAGTTAGTACACACAAATGTACTAAGAAGATGACTATGCGAAAAACATGCTAAAACAGACATTTTGGTTTGGAAACCATGCATGATACCAATTTCAAGATATTTCATGAACATAAGGATAAGAGGCATCAAATACAAGTATTACAAACATCCAAGTCATTATCATCACATTTCCACCAAAGGTGAGCTTACCATTCTCCTCATTCTCCTTCAATGTCAAGACACAATACAAGAACATATACATTAATAAAGGTGTCTCAATCATCTTAGGGTCCTTATCTATAATAGCCCTAAGAGACACTTAAGTAAGATATGAAGTGGCATCCCATACTACCTCTTCACACAACACCCAACTGTTCCTCTAGGCCACCATAGATAATACTCCTTACATTTCAACTTATCCTGCTAAACAACTCATATCACTAGCTCAAGTGAAATACACTTCATATCATTTAGTCAACTACGACATGCATCATATCATGGAAAACATGCACCATTTCATATAGACATGTGAGACATATATCAATTCATGTAGACATCAAGGCAACTTGCTTCATTTGTTCATTTAGATCACAATCTTTCATTTGGAAGTAGAGATTCTCACTATAGCCCTCTTGAAGCGTACTTGTGCAAATGCATGGATAGCATCCCATAATACTACCCACGCGTCATAGAACTTCTCAAGAAACCATAATGGGTACCTCACATGATGGGAATAATCATTTAACCGACATAGTCTATGAGAGTTAAATCATAAAATCCGTTGTTTAGGGCCGATCGGTTATTAGACTAATGGATCCACTAGCTATCCTATGTGGGCACATAGTTAAGGGACAAATAGCTTGCTACATGACATCCCGCCTCAACTAACGTATAGGCATCCATCACAAGGGATTACTACTAGATACCCCGCCTCAACTATCTTGAGAGCATCCATCCCACTCAATGACCTCTCGGTACTTAGCCTTCATTCCCATAGAGAAGTTCATGTCATTAGTTCATTAAGGAAGAGAGATTGTTATTAGATAACCCCGCCTCAACTAACGTATGAGTATCTATCTCATTACAACTTGCATAAGTCCTTTGAGGATAGAGATTGTTACGAGATAACCCCACCTCAACTAACATATGGACGTCCATCTCCACGGATTTCTATTAGATACCCCGCCTCAACTATCGTATGGGAATCCATCCTTTCCCAACAGGAGGATAGCTCATAGATTCAAACATGAGAATAATCTTTCATATAAGAATCCCTTAACATGCTTTAGTGAAGAGTTGAGAATAACCTTTCAAATCAACACATTGTAACATTCATGATCATATAACTTCATATATGATTTCAAGAAGGAAACCTAAGTCTACCAACTCAAGATACATTAAAAGGGAAGAATTCCTTCCACATGCAAACATCTTCATTCATAAGTGCATAATTGAGAATGTCCTTTCAATACTAGCACACTTTCATTCTATGCATAGACCACAAACTCATTCTTCATATCATGTTCATGCTTACATTTTTCATATCACATTCATGCATCTATTCTTCACAATTAGGGTAATAAGAAGACTTCTATCAATTTAATTACCATTATGTACATAGGAAGTAACCACCTCCACCATAAGTGGATCACACATCAATAGATCACACTTCTATATCAACATAAGCTAAATCATGAATTTGCCTTACAAGGCCATAATCAATACATCACCACATACCAACAATTCTTCATAATTAGGCATGTATAATCATATTACTTCAATAAACTCATTCAATTTAAGCATCTCATAATCACATGCTTGAACAATCCACAAACCCACTTCTTAGGGCACCATTGAAAACTTTAGGAAAACATGGGTTCTTTGAGATGGTTTTTCATAAAACCACCTTTCAACATCAATACAACCGCATTAATTCATAATAAAGCCATTTAAAATAATAAAAGTTTGAACCCATGTTGAAGAGTGAAAGATCTAGGTTTTGAAGTTTTGCAAGCTTTGAAAAACACTTTGATAGGACTCTAGGGTGAGAGATAACCCTAGATAAAGAGCCACCATACCTTAATCCGAAGAAATGCACAAGAAATTTGAGAAGAAACGACTTTGAAATCACCAAACCCTAGCCTCTATTGCTCCCTTCTTCTTCTTCTTCTCTAATAGAGGGTTTCTAGTGCGAGAAAATTTGAGAGGACATGGGTTTCTTTTCCTTCTATTTGGAGGGGCTTAAAATGAAAGGAATTAGGTCATGATAATGTTATATAGTTGCTAGGAAAAGAATGGAATAGTGTAGGGTCAATTTTGGAAAAGAGCTAAGGACCCTTAAAGTTGTGACTTGAAAGTTTTACCCCTTTTTGTCTTAGTTCGCAACACTAGGGCTCGCCAAGTGCACTAGGAGATTCGCCAAGTGCACTCTTTTTCGCCCTTTGTTCCAGTAGCTCACTAAATGGGGCAGGTCATAGGGTGATTGGAGGGGAGAAGGGTGACACGTTGACCAGCATGGCGAGCTGCCATTTAGCCGGTCCTTTGGTCCAGTAGCTTGGCCAAAGAGGCAGTCCACTAGGCGACCATAGGGCATAAGGGCGATTCGCCCAATCCCTTGGGCGATCAACAGCCCATCGCTAAACATCCCCTCTAGGAACTAGGCCTCTTTCACCCTATCATGCTTGATTGGGCCCTTGCTTGCACCCTAGGCTTCCACCATGATCCATTTATGTTCTAAAACAGTCCACAGATTCACCTAAAGTCATACTCACCCAAACGTCAAGGCTTTAGTTCATCCTATCATTTTCCAAGTCGTTACATTATCCCCACTTAGGAACATTCATCCTCGAATGACACTTAAACACATTAAGGGAAAACGACTCGAGACTAGCAGCCCAACAAACATACAACATCATAATCCATGCACACACTAAAAGAAACATCAACGTTATCTCAACATGTATTCATTGCATTCTACAAACTCTTTAGGCCTACATAGTTCATCATTTCTTACTTTAAATGGAGGAACTACCTTCTCTGATCATAAGAATGCTCAGTATAATAACATGAAGCCAAAAATATTAAATTACTCTCAAAAGCACACATAGTCATGATCATACATTCACTTCTTGAATTCACAACAAACATCTCATACTAATTGCACAACAACATGAGGGAATATAGATCAATTACTCATTTTATCATTCTATCTTAATCTCATCAAGAGCAAGAATAACATAAGTAAACCATGAAACACATAATCATGCATGACTCCAAAACATGAAATAAGCTACTAAGAACGCTAAGTCTCAAGCTTGAATAGGAATAGAAGAAACTGATAAGGATACCAGAATTCTTCACGAACTTATAATCAACATACTATCCCCGACTCAAGGAAGAACTCATACTCATACTAGGCTAACATGCACACAACATAAGTCAACATCACATTCTAAACCAAAGGAAACCATCACTTACCGGTGTCTTCACCCGGATGACTTTCCTTACTCTCTTTAGCTTAAAGCATATAGAAATGATTTTTCTTGGGAGCATTAGGATCAGGTCCACTTTAAGAAGCTTGTTTGGCCTCTCTCCCCTTATCCATGAGTGTAGGACAATCTCTCATCTTATGTCCCTTATTTCCACACCCAAAGAAACCATCCGTACCGGTGGGACACTTACCCAAATAGTGTGTTCCACAATTAGCACATGTAGGCCTATCATAAGGAGAACCACCTCGATTTCCTCCTTTAGATTTAGGGTTAGATACCCACCTTTGCTCACCCTAGAAGAATCATAAGAGGAATTTTGGTTGATTGACCTTTTTTTGAACTTAGGTTGACCGTGATCATCGAATCTAGACCTCTTCAATTCCCTATTCTTTTGTTGGAGCTTTTCATCCTCCATTTGCTTAGCATAAACCATAAGTCGAGATATATCCATGTTATCATGAAGCATAGCCGAACGACATTATTTTCTCACCAAGCTAGACACCCGTCACGAACCTACTCATTTCATCTCTAGGATCCGTAACCATAGAAGGAGCATATTTAGACAACTCGGTGAACTTAAGTGAATACTCCTCAACCCCCATACCACCTTGACGAAGGTTGATAAACTCTTTTACCTTTTTTCCCTTTTCTCCTTAGGAAAGAATCTATCGAGGAAAGCTCTCTTGAACACCTCCCAACCTATAGCAACTGCTCCTTCCGGCCTATTCCTCTTCCATTGAGTATGCCACACTTGTGCCACACCCTTAAATTGATAAGCCACCAACTCTGCTTTCTCCCTAGTAGTCACCCCCATAGCATCTACAAACTTATAAACCGCATATAAGAACTCTTGAGGATCTTTACCCACTTGAGAGCCAAAGAACTTATGAGGATTCACTCTAGTGAAATCTACTAGCCTCGAAGCCACAATGCTCTCATTAGGGTTCTCATGAGCTCTAGCATCCCTAGTCACTTGAGACGTCAAAGCATGAGTCAAGGTTTGGAGAGCCGTTCTTATCACCATATTAGTCATAGCCCCTTCATCAATAGGAACTTGAGGATCTTGAAGGACTTCCTCATCTTGGAAAACTTGACCACCTAGAGGAACTTGATTACCTTGAGGAGCTTGATTAACTTGAGGAGCTTGATTCTCTAGAGGAGGAACTTCTCTATTCACACATCTCCTTCCACCTTCCTAGTGTTATTCCTTCTTGTATTCATATCCTATAAACACAAGAGAAGGGGTTAGGAGAAGGACAACTATAGATCTAGCTCTAAGGCACGACATAAGAGTATGAAGAAAGTGAAATATACTAATGTCCTATAGCCTCTCGCTCATAGGTGTGTCGCGACTCACACCGATGGAAAAGACTCTACTAGACATGGCTTGTGAGACGACATCCTAAAAGTACCATTCCAAAATAATTGCTCTGATACCATGTTTTTCACGACCCAAGCCTATGCCCCGGAAGTGACACGGCGTACTCGACCCCGAAGGGGTCTTATACAAGCCTCGTAGTTCAATTCATTATATCGATAATAGAATTGTACGGAATTATAACTTTTTATTTAAAAACCATACGATTCAAAACATACTAAATATTTAAAACATTGTAGCGGAAGTCTACTTGTCTCATATGGCCATCTTACTACAAACTTAGAAACCAACATAAGTAGGGTCACAACCCTTTTACACTTGAAAAGTCTAGAAAGGGTCTAATACAAAAAGATAGAACAAAACATAAAGCTTCTAAAACGTGTCCCCGAAGGATGAGGAAATACCACTCTAACTTGGGAGTCTCAATCCAAGTCTTCACTAGAACTAGCACGTCACTTGCTGGAACCTACACTTGTAGACATAGAGGAAAGTATGGAGTCAGTAGACACAAATGTATTAAGTATGATGACCATGCGAAAAAAAATACTAAAATGGACATTTTTGTTTGGAAACCATGCATGATACCAATTTCAAGATATTTCATGAACATAAGCATAAGAGGCATCAAATACAAGTATTACCAACATCCAAGACATTATCATCACATTTCCACCAATGGTGAGCTTACCATTCTCCTCATGCTCCTTCTATGTCAAGACACAATACAAGAACATATACATCAAGAAAGGCGTCTCAATCATCTTAGGGTCCCTATCTATAATAGCCCTAAGACACACTTAAGTAAGATATGAAGTGGCATCCCATACTACCTCTTCACACCACACCTAACTGTTCCACTACGCCACCATAGATAAGACTCCTTACATTTCAACATATCATGCTAAACAACTCATATTACTAACTCAAGTGAAACATGCTTCATATCTTTTAGTCTACTACGACATGCATCATATCATGGAAAACATGTGTAATTTCATATAGACGTGTGAGACATACATCAATTCATGTAGACATAAAGGCAACTTGCTTCATTTGTTCATTTAGAACACATTCTTTCATTAGGAAGTAAAGATTCTCACTATAGCCCTCTTTAAGCCTACTCGTGCAAATGCATGGATAGCATCCCATACTACTACCCACGCGTCGTAGAACTTCTCAAGAAACCATAATGGGTACCTCATATAATGGGAATAAGCATTTAACCGACGTAGACTATGAGAGCTAAATCATAGAATCCAGTGTCATGTAACCCCACACCGTAAAAAGGTGTTCAACTTGCCTGGGGTCGATTGGTGATTAGACTAATGGATCCACTAGCTATCCTATGTGGGCACATAGTTAAGGGTCAAAGTGTTTGCTACATGACACCCCGCTTCAACTAACATATGGGCATCCATAATAAGGGATTGCTACTAGATACCCCGCCTCAACTATCGTGAGAGTATCCATCCCACCCAATGACCTCTCGGTGCTTAGCCTTGATTCCCATAGAGTAGTTCATGTCATTAGTTCATTAAGGAAGAGAGATTGTTAGTAGATAACCCCACCTCAACTAACGTATGGGTATTTATCTCATTCCAACTTACATAAGTCCTTTGGGGATAGAGATTGTTAATAGATAACCCCCCTTCAACTAACGTATGTGCATCCATCTCCAAGGATTGCTACTAGATACCCCACCTCAACTATCGTATGTGCATCCATCCTCTCCCAACATGAGGATAGCTCATAGATTCAAACATGAGAATAACCTTTCATATAAGAATCCCTTAACATGCTTTAGTGAAGAGTTAAGAATAACCTTTCAACTCAACTCATCATAACATTCATGATCATATAACTTCATACATGCTTTCAAGAAAAGGAAACATAAGTCTACCAACTCAAGATACATTAAAAGGGAAGAAAACCTTCCATATGCAAACATCTTCATTCATAAGTGCATAATTGAGAATGTCCTTTCAATACTAGCACACTTGCATTCTAGGCATAGACCACACACTTATTCTTCATATCATGTTCATACTTACACTTTTCATATCACATTCATACATCTATTCTTCACAATTAGGTTAATAAGAAGACTTTTATCAATTTAATTACCATTATGTACATAGGGAGTGACCATATCCACCATAAATGGATCACACATCAATAGATCACACTTCTATATAAACATAAGCTAAATCATGAATTTGTCTTACAAGGCCATAATAAGGTTATATAGTTGCTAGGAAAAGAATGTAATAGTGTAGGGTCAATTTTGGGAAAGAGCTAAGGACCCTTAAAGTTTTGACTTAAAAGTTTGGTCCCTTTCCGTCTTAGTTCAACCTTGGAATACTAGTGCTCGCCAAGTGCACTCTTGTCCGCCCTTTGTTCTAGTAGCTCACTAAATTGGGCTGGTCATAGAGCAATTGGAGGGGACAAGGGCGACATGCCGACCAGCTTGGCGAGCTTCCATTTAGCCCGCCCTTTGGTCCAGTAGCTAGGCCAAAGAGGCAGTCCACTTGGTGACCGTAGGCCATAAAGGTGACTCTCCCAATCCCTTGGGCAATCAACAACTTGTTGCTAAACATCCCCTTTAGGAACTAGGCCTCTATCACCCAATCATGCTAGCCTGGGCCCTTGCTTGCACCCTAGGCTTCCACCATGTTCCATTTATGTTCTAAAACAGTCCACACATCCACCTAAAGTCATGCTAACCCAAACGTCAAGGCTCTAGTTCATCCTATTATTTTTCAAGTTGTTACATTTTCCTTTTCCCTTGCCTCCCTTTAGAAGCTCTTGCCTTCCCTTTTTGGGAGTGTTTGCTCCCCTTTCATTTTTCACAATACCCTGTGCTTTTTTGCGGGGTGGCATGTCGATGTTTCTCCTTTCCATATCTGTAAAACATCCAAAAAAGTTTGAAGTAATACGAGTAAAATCATAAAAGAAAAGAGTTGCAGAAAGACTCACCAAATCAGTCGGCAAGTCACTGAATCAATTTGGCGAAAAAGTTCTTAGAAAAATGGCATGTCGGTGATGGGAAAGGCCTTTTGGAAAATCGCCGACATCATTCGGCAAGCATGACTTAGCCCGCCGAAAGTTATAGTGCATTTAAGGATCACGGGCGCAGACAAAGGGCGATCAAGAAAGACATTCGGTGAGTCACCGAGTGTACTAGGCGAACTCAGGCTTCTCGCCAAAAGTTATAGAACCTTTTTCAAGATAAAGAATGAAATTAAAGGTGATCAGGGAAACTTCAGTGAACCACAGAGTGGTTCAGCGAGCTTGACCCAGATCGCCAAACGACCCAACGTGCCTAATTTCAACCCAACTTCTCAAATTCAACTGCGCAGCCCCCGAAAACAAAATCAAAACATGCGCTATTATCATTAAGATAAGACCCATTATACCCATGCCCCCGGGATACTCAGACTTCTCTCGGTTTGGCCAAATTTTGCCATTTGATGACTTTTGCCCTTAAGAATGACGTCAACCGCTCCATCATTGGGCAAAATAAATCATCTGGTAGACTTCATTCGACTAGACATAACAACATGTAAGCACAACCCCAACAATTCAGGAATTCAACAATACTAGCATAATAGGCATGATGTTGAAATTAATAAAGGCACACACATACACAATTATGATCAGGGAGGCCCAACACACATCACTAAGATTAAAATCACTTGCAAATGAGTACAAATTGCTAAAAATGAATTTGTGGTTCGGAAAACCAACCTTAGATGCCGAATAATCTAGAGTTGAAAATCTAGGCGACAAAGATTCCAACTCCAAGCACACAATCAATGACTCAAATATACTAAAAATGCTAAAATATAGACTACTAAAGTGTGGGTGTGAGTTTGGGAAATTCAAAAGTGAGGGGAAGTGAAAGAGTTTGAAAGTTTAAACCATTAGCCTTTAAAAACCATCTAATTCATGCCCATTCGGCGACATTAGTCTTTCTTGCCGACCCACTCAGCGACACGCCAAGTGGGCACTTACCTCACCAAGTTTAACAGGACCTCCAGTAAATGTGGGGGTCCAAACAACGGTCTAAGTCACAATCGCCGTCCTGCTCGATGATTCCCCAATCAGCTCTTGGGCTTGCCGAGTTTTATAGACTCAATCTCTAGGGTTTTTTTAGTCAAACGATGGTTCAAGTTGGGCACATCAACCTCTTCGGCGATTCGCCGACCAGACTTTTTGCTCGCCAACCTGCACTTTTCACACACTTTCCAGACTTCAACCTAAAAAATCAACACACGATTAGGCTTCAAACAAAAATGAAAATAAAGTGATAAAACATTGAGTTGCCTCCCAAGAAGCACCTTAGTTAATGTCGTGGCACAACGTCCCCGTTCACTCTTGATTTGTGAGGTAGAGACGAAACAACACATGACCCATTTGGGCCTCTAGCAGCTGAACTGATATGGAATGGGAAGCAGCCATCTGATTCAGCAGCGAGACATTCTTTTTTATCTCATTCAACACTTTGTCATGTTTTTCGACTTTGTGAAGAATGAGTAAGACTATCTCTTCTATTTGTCCACCCTCGTACACCTTGGGATTTATACACTCATGAGGGGGAATGAATCGGTCTTTTTTTTTTTCCGGTGCTTCCAATTCAATGATATTTTTGGCCACTAGATCCAGCTGAGTCAATAATGTGGCCAAAATCTGGTCTTTATCAGTATCTTTGTTGGTCTTGTCCATGTGATCAAGGCGCTAGGTTGCTATTGTGTAGGGTAGTCGTGTGAGACCCCTCAGAGACATTTGGTCAACCACTCCTTTATTTCCGGACCAAGATCTCTATAGAAGCAGTCCAGTAGCATGTTATTTGAGATTCCATGAGTTGGGCACTGCAACAATAGTGATTTAAATCTCTGCCACAACTCATGGATTGACTCACCCTTCATTTGCTTGAAAGTTAGGACGTTATCCGTAATGATCATCATTCTCAAAGGAGGATGGTCCATTCGGTCACTGTTGTTATTAGATCTGCTCCAATTCTGTGCTCAAAATAGTAGCACACAAACCAAAACTAAAAATAAGTAGATTAAGCTACAACTAACAAGAACAAATTCAACATAACTAAAAATTCTCATCCAACACCACTCCTCGGCAGCGGCGCCATTTTGATATAAGTAACGCTATCAAGGACACTTAATTCAGTTCTAGGTGTCAATGATCATTAGTAAGTGGAACCCAACCAATTGGGTTGGGATCGTTCCCACAGGGAGTGGTACATATTTGAGAATCAAGAGCAAAGTACAAATATGTTCAAGTCAATCATAGGTAAAGACATTTACGAATAAAAGCATATTTCAAATTTAGGGTGACACAAGTGTCAAGTAACAAAAAGGGGTTTTGGTTATAACTAGCAGCTACAACAACAATAAAAAAACAAAAAAAGTAATAAGTAATGAGAGGGGTTATTGGGATGTGATTGGATTATAGGCTAATATAGATATGTGGGTGAATGTAACTATTAGTAAATATCTGTAAATCAGTGAATAAGATAGACTTTAGTGGGGATAAACTTTCTCTTGAACAATTTACCCCGAATCAAGTTGGTTTCTTTCGAACACCAACAAGTAGAAATTAAGAACAACCTACTCTTAGTCTATTCACTCTCTCGAGCTGAATGTGTGGAAAAGGATTTAGGATTTACTCTCTCGAGTTGAACCCATGACAACCTAATACACACAAACCATCAAATCAGTAACCTTGGTTTTAAAACCTCTCTCTCAAGCAAGCCAAAAACACGAAGGTTGTGTTGCATTTGCAACTACAACCCTTGAAATTAAACCACAATTACTGATTGAAATCACTTTTAAAGAGCAATTACACTAACAATTAACAATACCCACAAGCTAAATCAACCCATAATCACATAATCACACCCAAGAATTGGTGTTTTAGCTAGACAACATAAAAAGATAGATATCGTTACCAAATTATTTTTCCATCAAGTAGGTAAGATTAATTTCATCTTTACAAAGGTCCAAGTTGAAGAATCTCAAAGATCCACTTCCAATTTCTCAAAAATGGAAAACTTCAATTCTTTAAAGCTAAGGAAAAGTTTAGTCTTAATACCCAGAGTTTGAACTCAAAAATTCTATATTATTAAAACTGATTATGAAAACTCTTTTAAAACTAAGAATTCAAAAATGTATTCACAGTCGCCAAAAATATGGTGCGAAGGACCATTCGGCGAGTAAGTCGGGATCTTTGATCAACTCGGCGATCCGACCTTTGGTCAGTTCTGTCGCCTCTTTGCTATGGCCTTCAGCATCTTCAAGTTCTGTAACTTTGGGCGATCCAATCACTGCATCGCAGAACCGTTCGGTGACACACCGACTGTTCCTTTTGCTCACCGACTTGATTTTCTCCTTAAGGGCTTGGCACACTGGACTTTAGGCGAGGTAATTGCCACTTAGCGTTTCGGCCAATGGATTAGGCGATCAACATGCTTTCTTTTCTTCTCTCTTTCAGCTGCCTTGTTCCTTTTTACTCGTTAGTGTCCATACTTTTTCCTCAACCCGAACATCTGAAAATCAAGGATTTAACATCAGTTATTGGTACAAAATAAGCATTTGAGGACACTTAATCTATTCAAATAAAGCCCTAAATGAGTCCAAAACGTGGATTCATCACTTATATTATTATGCTTGTCGAGGTTTGAGAAAATGATGAGTTTGAGATTTGGACTCATTTAGGGATTTGTTTATATAGATTTAGTGTCCTCAAATGCTTAATTAGCGCCAATAACTGATGTTAAATCCTTGATTTTCATGAATATGGATTGAGGAACAAAGCAAGGACACTAAATGGCAAAAAGGAACAAAACATGCGGAATACATGAAGATGGGCGAGCCTGAGGATCGCCAAGAGTACTTTGCACTGAGTGCCTCATCAGACGACCTAAAGTTCCAGTGTGCTAATCCTTGAGGGAAGAAATAAAGTCAGTGACAAAAAGGAACAGTCGGCGGATCGCCAAGTGGTTTCGCGATGCCAAGATAGATCGCCCAAAGTTACAGACCTTGGGGATGCTGAATGCCAAGGCGAAGGGGTGATGGAAGAGACCACAAGTTGGCTCACTGAGTGGTTCGGTGAGCCCGACTTACTTCACCGAATGGGCTTTCGTAGCACATTTTTGGTGACTATAAATAGGATTTTGAACATTTAGTTTAGTATCTTTTAATCTAAAAATATAATCTAGAGACTTCTGAGACAGTCTTCTAGAGAGTTTTCCTTAGCCTTGAAGAATTGAAGAAATTCACTTTTGAGAATCTGGAAGTGGGTCTTTGAGATTTATCAAATTTGACCATTGTAAAGATGAAATCACTCTTACCTAGTTGATGGATAATCAATTCGGTAACTATTTTTATCTTTTTATAATGTCTTGCTAAAATCCCAAATTCTTGGGGTGTGATTATGTGATTATTGACTGATTTAGCTTACTCGTATTGCTAATTGTTACTTTAAATTCTATTTAAAAGTGAGTTTAATCATTAATTATTGTTTAGCTTAAGAATTGTAGTTGCAAATGCAGTTCTATATTTGTGTTTTCTGGCTTGCTCGAGAGAGAGGTTTTAAAACAAAGGTTTTTGATAGATGATTTTTGGGTATTGGGTTGATTTGGGTTCAGCTCAAGAGAGTGAATCCTTAACCCAATCCCACACATTCAGCTCGAAAGAGTGAATGGATTAAGGTGTGGGCTGCTCTTAATTTGCATTCTTGTTGATGTTCGAGAGAAATTACTTGATTACCACCCTTATAGTCCAGCCTATTGACTAATATCTAGCTATTTACTAATAGTTGCAAGTACCAATATGTCTATATTAGCCTATAACCGATCACATCCCAAGAATCCATCTCATTATTGTTAATTCCTAGTGTTTGTGACTGTTTTTAGCTAATAATCAAAACCAAAACCCCTTATTTGACATTTGTGTCACCTCTTGATTTGAATGATGTCTTTATTCGATAATTTTTATTCCTATGACTGATTCGACTGTATTTATACTTCCCAATTGAATATAAAACACGTACCGCTCCCTGTGATATTCGACCCTAACTCATTTATTTGGGTTTTGTACTAATTTACAATCATTAAACACCTAGAATTTGATGAGTTGTGCTTGAAATGTTAAAATCAAAATGTTGTCGCTGCCGGGGAGTGGTGTTGTGTGAAATGCTTTTGGTGAAGTTGAATTGTGTTCTTGTTGGTTATAGTTGAATCTACTTAATTTTGGTTTTGGTGTTGTGTTGCTAGTGTAAAACAAAGGAAATGAGTGTCAACAAAAGCAATGGTGGCCAAGTGGGCCACCAATATGACATCGGGAATCTCAATGATGTCAATGACCTAAATCTAATGGGTGGAGTTGGTGCCATTTGTTTACCTCCGGTTGAGGGAAACACGATGTTTGACATTACAAGCACCATATTGCAGCTCTTACAATTAAAAGGTTTGCTTGGTGGGATGGCTCATGAGGATCCCCTTGAGTATATAAAGAACTTTCTTGATGTTTGTGGAGTGTTCTCCTTTAAGAACATATCTCAATAATCGGTCCGGCTGAGGTTGTTTCCATTTTCTCTAATGAGAGAAGCATGTAAGTGGTTGGCTGAGTTTCCAAGAGATTCTATCACTTTGTGGGACGAGCTTATTACTGCATTTCAAGTGCGATTCTTTCCCCCTTTGAAAATAATGACTCTTCGGGACAACATCCAAAGCTTCAAGTGTTTGGAGTGTGACCCAATCCATGAGACATGGCTAAGATTCAAGAAGTTGGTGCTGCAATGCCCAACTAATGGATTGCCCGATAAGGTCTTGCTCCAGTACTTTTACAAAAGCCTTGATTCGGGGAACAAGGGAGTGGATGATCAACTTTCTTCGGGAGGTTTAATGCAACAACCTTATGTGATAGCAGCCCAACTCCTTAATGGCAAACCAAGACTAACCATGCATGGTACACCTGTGAAGATCAAGTTTCTCTTCTTACTTACAAATTGACAAAAGAACAGATTGAAATTGATCAAGAGAGAGACCAAAATATGGCAAAGATGATGACCCAACTTGACATTTTAGCCAAAAATGTCATGGGTGCTAGTGCTAGGAGTGTCAATGTTGTGGGTGTTGGTTGTGTAAACCCCAATGATGCCAAGTTTGAAGCGTTGCACAATGAGGAAGTAAACTTCCTACCCAACCAAGGAAGAGGTTATCGTGCTAACTACCCTAGACCAGGTGGAAACAAAGGTTCAAACAGAGATGGGGGCTAGAGAGACCGTGATAGGGAGTGGCGTGATTGTAACGCCACTAGGAAGGAAAGAGAAGTGGAGAATGATAGGTATGTTCCTCCCCACGTGCGTTAAAAGTCCAAAAAATATGTGGGTGGCTGGACTGAGGATATGCTATCACGAATTCTCAAAAAGGTTGAAAGGTCTGATAAAGTTTTGAAGGAAATGAAGGAAGACGTATCGACTCTCAACCAGTCAGTGACCTTCCATTCCGTGTCTATGAAGTAGTTGGAGACCCAAATGGGTCAGATTTCTTCGCATCTTAACCCAAGACAGCAAGGGGGGTTGCCTAGTGATACTATGGCTAACCCCAAGAATGAAGTTTGAATGGGTACTTGCATCGTGCCACGACGTTAACTAAGGCGCTTCTTGGGAGGAAACCTAAGTTTTTAATGATTTATGTTTGTTTTTGAATAACGGGTGTTGATTGTGCAGGTGGAAAAGCGGAATGTGTTTGAAAAATGCAGGTTGGTGAACCAAGAGTCCAGTCGGTTACTCGACGAAGAGGTCGGTAAGTCTGACTTGGACCACCGTTGGACTCAAGAAAACATCAGGTTGGAGTCTATCAAAATTCAGTGGACCCATGGACAAGTCGGCAACTAATTGAACAGGTCAGCGAGCCCAACTTTGTCCGCCGTTTGGACCCCCAGATTAATCGAAAGTCCTGTAAAAGTTGGAGAGGTAAGTAACCACGCCGAGTGGTTCGATGAGGACGACAAATATCGGTGAATGTTTGAAAATTGAAAGGCTTCAAAAGGCTAAAAGTTCAAAATTTCAAACTCTTTCATAGTCCCTCATTTTAGCATCATACAATCACACCCGCACTCTAGATTTTCCATAATTTCATAGTTTTATTGCTTTTTGCTCTTCATCTCATGCTCGGAGTTGGAATATATTGCCGCCTAACTTTACAAACTAGTATTTCGGCTTAAAGGTTGGTTTTCCAAACCTCAAACTCTTAAATAGCTGTTGAATTTGAATGCATTTATTTAAAATGTGTTGATATGTGCTTGGACTATTCTGAAATTGTAATTGTGTGCTAGTTTGCCTATCATAGTTTCGTAATTGTGCTAAATTACCTAAATTGTTGATTTCTCGAGTTTCGTGCTTTAAAAGTGATCATAAATTTGTAGGTTGCGTTAAATTGTTATTGGCTCTAGTTGGGTGAAGTCTAAGTTACCCCAATTATGCTAAATTATGTAGTTTTTCCCAATGATGGAGCGTTTGACATCATTCTTAAGGGTAAGGTCGTCAAATGGCCAATTTTGGCCAAATTGGGGAAAGTCTGAGTACCCCGGTGGCATGGGTCTAGTGGGTCTAGGCTTAATTGCATGAGTGTTTTGTTTGATTTTGATTTCGGGGGCTGCAGGCTTGATTTTCTGAAACGGGGTTGAAATTTGGCACGTTGGACAGTTTGGCGAGCTGGGTCAAGCTCACCGAACCGTTCCGGGTTAGATTTTTTTCTGTACCTTTTGGTGAGAAGCCTGAGCTCGCCGAGTTCACTCGGTGACTCGCCGAACTTCCCCCTTGATCGCCTTTTCTGCGCCTCTAACCCCGAAACACACTGTAACTTTTGGCGGGCTAGTGTGAGCTTGCCGAGTGATGTCGGCAATTCACCAAAAGGCCCTGCCTAATGCTGACCTATCTTTTTTCTGGGAAATTTTTGAGCCAGTGCTTTCGTTGAGGCCAATCTGGCTCACCAAAGTGACTCGGCGAGTCTTTATGCAACTTAAAATTCTGCAATATTTCTTGAATTGTTTTGAACTCTTTTTGGTGTGTATTGCAAATATGGCTAGGACAACTCGGACGATAGTGGTATGACGCCTCGCAAAAGAGCACAGGGCATTGTCATTAATTAGGGAGTAGCTGCTCCTTCTAAAAAAAGGAAAGAAAGCACCTCCAAAGGGAGGCAAGGGGAAGGGCAAGCGCCCGTAGCACAACTCCGGCAGTGATGGGGAGTTTGTTCACTCTCAGGCTTCATTCTCAAAGCCTGATGATGACCATCGACTATAGACCAGGCGGGCTGAAAGTCATGCTCGAGTTCGTCAGTATCTGTCTAGGAACCCAGAGGCTACCCCACCTGTTGATGATACATTGCCAGCTCTAGTACAGACGATGGTTCCAGCACCACCAGTTCAGGGTCCTCTTCCCCGGCTACTCAACAGACTAAAGGCCAAAGGATTGAGGACCATTCTCGAGGAAAATAGTTTGTCCACGGATGGTGTAGTGGACAGGTATCCCAATGTGTGGGACATTCTCCGATTCCACATATTTGAGCAGTTTACCAGGAACTCATGGCCCCTTTATTCTTCCATGGGTTTGGGAGTTTTGCACAGCGTACGGTGACCTTGTACCTAAGGGAAAGAAGAAGACCAGTGCCTTCAGGCCGATCGAGTCCGTCATGGTCCAGGGGAAAGTAGTGAGATGCAATCTAGAGTATATCAACGTTGTACTAGATAGAGGGTCAGGTTTTGCCTACCTGAGTTTGACTACCACTGCAACACCACTGGATGACCTAAAAGGATGGCTTGCTCTTTTCATTTCTAACACCACCCCAAAGTTGATTGAAGTAGGAGTTCCATTGAGAAGAAATACTTGAACATCGTTGCTCGGTATTGGTTCGGGTTTATAAGCAACTCTATTATGCCCTCATAAAATGAGTCCATCCTCCGTCCTCCAAAGGCGACCTGTCTCGGATCAATCATAACCCGGAGGAGCATCGACATGGGAATCATTATTAAGCAGGAGATAGACATGAGTACCAAACACCGTCAGACATCCCTTCCTTTCCTAGTATTGATTATGGTGCTATGTTAGTGTGCTAGAATTCCTCGTGATAAGAAGAGGGAAATAGAGGTCACTCCCACATCTTCCACTGATATCTAGCATAGAGAGGCTGAGTACACGCGGGATGAGGCCGATAGTAGGAGAGCAGCTTCGGTGGATGCATCCCTGGAGGTCGATGTTGAGTCCATACCTACAGAGGAATCTTTGCCTACTCCGGCCCCCGGGCCTTTAGGTACACCCGCTTCCACTTTTTCCCAGCCTCATGGTTCTTCTGCTGCTTCCCAGCCTACCAGGATTACTCAGGCCATGCTCTTCAAGATAGGGAACCTAGCCCATTCTGTCGATGTGCGAGCTACCCGGTTAGAGGCCGAGGTGCCTTGGATGATTGAGCGAGCTATCTTAGTTGCGTTGACACCCCTCTGGACGTCGATTGATGATCTCACAACGAGAGTAGAGATCTGTGAGAGAGAATAGGGGGTTACTTCAGAGGTGACGACTTTGAAAGCTAAGGTTTCAGATTTGAGTAAGGATGTGAACTATCTGAAGTCCATAGACTTCACTTCTCTATTTGAGGCAGCTGAGGCCTAGGATGTTCTAGACTGTTTTGATATGCCTCCGGCAACCACCAGAGATGTGCCGATGGATGATGTAGCTGCTGATGATTCAGAGGCGGAGATAGATGAGGAGCAACTTGATGATTAGGAGGTGACCATCTATGAGGACCTGCCGAATTTAGAGGAGACAATTGTACAGTCAGTCATTCAGACATCGCTGACAGAGATGTCCATGACATGCTCTAGTGGAGCAAGTGTTGCTATTACACCTGACACGGATGCCTAAGATCAGAGTGTGACCCCGGGCATTGTGCCCCGATAGATGGACCGACTGTGGAGACATGATCTTTCTTTACCTCCCTTTCTGTCATTTTTATTGACTTTTGATTATTTTTGTTGCATTTGAGGAAAATTGCTTTTTGTTTGTGGTGGGGTGAAGTATTTCCATACCTACCTCTCGTGACTATATTTGGTATATATGTATTGGGTTTTTTTGTTTCAAATTGTGTGTTGATTCTATCTTGTGGATGTTTGAGCTTGTGGCTCCTTGTTTTTAATGGAAATGGATTTTGATCAATTTTGAAAATTTTTGTCATCTTTTGTGTGTTTGATTATGGTTGTTCTTGTGCAAATTTGAGTATCGGTTATGATCAATACCGATGACTTGAATAGTTTTCTTAATCAAACAAAAATGAATGTGTGACTATGAAGAGGCTAAATGAAAATGCATAGACAATATGTGGTGTTTTTGCATCTCGTTGTGACTAGCCGATTATCTAATGTGTCTCTTATGATGAGCATTGTACACTAGCGAAAGTGTGGAGTATCATTTGATATTGGTGCCAATGCCTTGTGTGATTAGCTTACCTTGAACATTTTGTGTGGTGACACCTAAAATTTGCTACGTTGGTCCGGTTGACTAAGTGATGCAAGCTCTTGAAATGACCTTAGGCAACATTTTTGAGGAGTGAAACAATTTGACAATATACCACTTTTGTGGCCAACCTTGTGAGATTATGTGAACCTTGCTTGGATCCCATTTGAGCCTTACCCTTTTCTTGGAAGAAACTTGATGCAATTGTGATCCCTCTTTATCCATTCACCCATAATCCTCATGAAGTGTGGTTTGTTTGAATAGCCAACTTAGGCCAAAAGCCTAAATTGGGGGTGTGGTGAAAAGAGAAGGTAAATCATGAATGTGAAAATTCCCCCGTCTAGTAATATTCTTGAAAATGATGGAACCCCTCTATATAAAATAATAGAAAGAAAAGAAGAAAGCAAAAAAAGGATTGATAAAGTTGTGAAATAAAGTTGTGAAAGTTGCAAAAGAAATGGGGTGTTCGGTAGTCCATTGGAAGTTGAATATTAAGGTGAATTTTGATCATGAGTAAAAATGCTTAAGGAAAGGAAGAAAAGTGATGTTCATACTACATTTCATAAGGATAGCAACCACTGAGCCTAAATAATCATACCTTTAAACTCAGTCCCGTTACAAGCCTTGAAAAGACCTTTTTGATCCTGAATGAGCTGAAACGAATGTTGATTGGAAAATAAGGGCAAACCTATTGGTAAAGTCATGCATGTGCTCGTCTTTGTGAGTGTGAGAGTTGTATGTGATTATGAAATTATAAATTGATGAAGAATAGTGTGTGAATATGTATTCATCTTTGTTGTGATGGTATTTGAGCACCTTTGTTGAGCTTGAACTTGACCATCTTTGATAATAGTGAGTCACAATTTGAATCTTTAAGTGCCTAATTGATCATTGCATGATTAAGTGGAGTCTTGTTGAGTGCATTCATAATTGAGTCTTCTGTAGCACTGTTTGAGGGATCCTTTTTGAACTGCTTAGCTTGAGTTTTTCTTGAGGACAAGCAAAAGTTTAATTAGGGGGTGTTGATTAGCCCGACATTTGGACTCATTTAGGGATTTGTTTATATATATTTAATGTCCTCAAATGCTTAATTTGTGCCAATAACTAATGTTAAATCCTTGATTTTCAGGAATATGGATTGAGGAACAAAGCAGGCTGAAGAAATGCAGATGGCGAGCCTGAGGATCGCTAAGAGAACCCAACGTGTCGCCGAGTGGCTTATCACGCTGCCTAAAGTACCAGTGTGCCAAGCCCTGAGGGAAGAAACCAAGTCGGCGACGAAAAAGAGCAGTCGGCGGATCGCCGAGTGATTTTGTGATGCCAAAATGGATCGCCCAAAGTTGCAGACCTTGAGGATGTTGAATACCAATGCGAAGGGGCGATGTAAGAGACCAAAGGGCGGCTCACCAAGTGGTTCGGCAAGCCTGACTTACTTCGCCGAATGGGCTTTTGTATCACATTTTTTGGCGACTTTAGATAGGATTTTGAACATTTAGTATATTTGAATATAAAAAAATGATATTGAGATTTCTGAGACAATTTTCTTGAGAGTTTTCCTTAGCTTTGAAGGATTGAAGAAATTCACTTTTGAGAATTTGGAAGTGGATCTTTGAGATTCATCAAATTGGACCATTGTAAAGACGAAATCACTTTTACCCAGTTGATGAATATTCAATTTGGCAACTATTTTAATCTTTTTATAATGTCTAGCTAAAACCCCAAATTCTTGGGGTGTGATTATGTAATTGTGGGCTGATTTATCTTATGGGTATTGCTTATTGTTCGTTTAAATGCTATTTAAAAGTGAGTTCAATTATTAATTGTGGTTTAACTTAAGAATTGTAGTGGCAAATGCAGTTCTATGTTTGTGTTTTTGGCTTGCTCTAGGGAGAGGTTTTAGAACTAAGGTTTTTGATTGATGATTTGTGGGTATTGGGTTGATCTGGGTTCAGCTCGAGAGAGTGAATCCTAAACCCAATCCCACACATTCAGCTCGAAAGAGTGAATGGATTAAGGTGTGGGCTGCTCTTAATTTGCATGCTTGTTGATGTTTGACAGAAATCACTTGATTCAGGGTAATTGTTCGAGAGAAAATTACCTCCCTTATAGTCCATTCTACTCACTAATATCTAGCTATTTACTAATAGTTGCAAGTATATGTCTATATTAGCCTATAATGGATCACATCCCCAAGAATACATCTCATTATTGTTAATTCCTAGAGTTTGTGACTGCTTTTAGCTAATAATCAAAACCAAAACCCCCCATTTGACATTCGTGTCACCCCTTGATTTGAATGATGTCTTTATTCGATAATTTTTATTCCTATGACTGATTTGACTGCATTTATACTTCCCAATTGAATTTAAAACACGTACCGCTCCCTGTGGGATTCGTCCCCAACTCATTTAGTTGGGTTTTATACTTATTTACTATCGTTGAACACCTAGAATTGGTGAGGTGTGCTTGAAACGTTAAAATCATAGAACTTGCTTCAATCATAATAGTTGTTCGAGAGAAAGCTATTACATCTATAGACTAGCCTACCCACTAAGATTCAACAATTGTTAGTAAATTATAATTACCCATAGAGCAAAATTAGCCTTTAATCAATCACATCCCTAAGTATCCTTTATCTATCTGACTACTCGCCTAGTTTTCTTAGTTGTTAATTGACAAAGTTTAACCCACCATTTGAATACTTATATGATTTCAATAATTTCTATTCCTACAATAGCTTAGAACACATTTATTACTTCATAATTAAATTCTAGCTTGTATCACTCCCTCCCTGTGGGATCAACCCCAACTCTTTGTTAGGTTTATACTAGATTATGATCGCCTACACCTAGAATTGGATGACGTGTGGTGGAGCGTTATCACTCACTAAAGCTCGGGAACCTCGGAATCAACCACTAGCCACGAAACTGAGAAACCTGATTGTCGAACCCTACATTTGGGCAAATGTAGGCAAAATGTGTTAGTACCAAACAATGTACCATGTCTGATAGCTATGCATAAAACATTTAAATCATGGTAAAAGAGGACATTTCATGACATGTAGTTTACCAAGCTAAACTATGTTATAAAAGGGTTAGAAAAACATAAGTCATAAAACATGGTCAATGCAAGCTAACATCCTTTAAAGCTTTTGAACACATATGCAATACTTCTTAAAGTTACCTTAGTTCATTATTAATGTGGGAAGTAGCCTTAACCGACATAGAGACCATGTGGCTATAACATGATCCCCCGGTGTCTCCCACACCAGAAAGGGTTGTCCTACTTGCCAAGGTAAGGACATAACTTCTAGCTTATGTGGATTCACTAGCTAATTCCTATCTAGTTAATCATTTCATGGGGGTACATAGGTAAGGAATAAGGAGAACGCTTCTAGAAACACAACCTCTACTAACAGGAGAGATTCCATCTCAATATCCTCTTGGTGCTAAGCATAAATCCCACAAAATAGTTATTTATTACTAGTTCTTATTATCCATGGAAGGCACGACATCTTGCCAATCCGAGCTAAGTCATCATCCATGGAAAGGTGTCATACAATAACCAATCCAAGATAGGTTTCATTAGGATAGCTCCTAATATTTGATTCAAATAGGTGAGAAGACATTTCAACCTTATAACTCTTTATTATGTGAGAAACCTTTCAATAACACATCAACAACATCATCAATGATACTTTACTCACAAAGCATACTTAAAACATTTGCATAAATTTCGTAAGAACACACATAATTCCATAATTTACCTTTTAAGGTTCAAAACCCACTTTCAATCATCAACATTTAGAAAACATGGGTTAGATATGGATTTCATCATAAATTCATGTAACTCTATCAATAGATGCTTAATTTCATAAAACTCTTCCTTTATGACATAAATTCCACATCATATGATCATAACATGAAAACATGGGGATTACATCGGTTCATAGGGTAATCATCATAAAAACATAGTATTTCATCAATTCATGAATAAGAGATCATAATCCAATCTTCTAAATCAATAATGAAGAGAACCCATGACAATTGAAGAAAACCCTAACTCAATTGGGGATTGCTAACTTTGAAGATAAAGGTATTTGGGACTCCATGAATGGAAGAAATCCATGGATAAAAACTATCATACCTTACTATCAAAGCCCACAATTACTTGAGTAATGGAGATTTGACTTTGAACCTAGCTTGAACCCTTTTTTCTTCTCCAAGTTCTAGAGGGAGAAATATTTTTGAGAGGAAGAACTTGATTTCCTTTGGTGATTTTGAGAGAATGATTTTTATTGGGAAATTTTGGAGTTAAAATACTTATATAGGGGTCTTAGTGAAGGGTAACCGACAT